>NW_028297111.1:2548837-2719424 GCF_055798465.1 Pogonomyrmex barbatus | reverse complement strand
ACTTCAGTGAGTGATATTTATATCAATGCGCATATATCCAATAGTAGATGTAAAGTCATTAGATTGAAGTAAGCAATGGCATAGTATACAGTAGCGCAACTCCTTTCAATATATGAAGCCAAAATCGCAGCGCGCATGCGCAAATTGAGACACTTTGTACAATGGCGTCATCTGAACTTCTCTCTCGCTTTACTCTTCCTTGTCTTTATGCTCTCTTTTTAATTCATTGTTACATTAGAGAAATTGAATTTACAAATAAATATAATTACAAATAAGTAAAATTGTCATGTAATACACATATATTTGTTGTATATAAAAGAGCAGTCTTAAAAAAATAGTATATATTATGCTTTAAAAAATGAATATGTAGATAAAAAGATATCTAATAATAAATATAAATTTATAACAAATTAAGCTATAATAGCTAAGTTTTGTATTATATTTAAAATAAAGAATACATGCTTTTATACATAAAATATATATATATATATTTCTAAATATATATATATATATATATATATATATATATATATATATATATATATCTCATTTTTTATTTTATAAAATTTATAAACTTTTTGATATTTTGTATTTAAAAATATATTTGCACGTGCACACATACCACACATACATTGTGCGCGCGTATGTGTGTGAGAGAAATATATATTTTTAAATACAAAGATTTTACATGTATTTTTTATTTTGAATACCATACAAATCTTAGCTACTAGATCTTAATTTGTTATAAATTAATATTATTAGATATTTTTTATCTATATATTTATTTTTTAAAACATAATATATATATTATTTTTTAAGACTGCTTTGTTTTACTGCTTTGTTTTTATAACAAATATATATGTATTATATGATAATTTTACACTTATTTATAAATCCGATTTCTCTAATGTAACAATTAAAAAGAGAGCATAAAGACAAGATGCAAGAATAAGCAAGAGAGAAATTCAGATGACGTTTTGTATAAAGTGCCTCAACTTGCGCATGCGCGCTGTGATTTTGACTTTACTAACATCAAAGTGTCGGTCCACAATAGGTGATTTAAGCTTTAAGAACTAAGAAATTGACCAATTATAATCGAATATGAAAAGAATAATCGACTATGATTGGTCAATTTCTTACGACTTAAAGATTAAATACTTATTGTGGACCGACACAAAGGTGTCGACAGAGAGTTGCACTACTGTGTACTGTGGCAATGTCGTATAATTCCTTGCATTTGGAGTTAATATGGCGGAAAGTGCACATAAGAGTGCCGTCTGATTGCCCACGTTGCCGATTGGCCAATTTAAAATAAAATTATTTGATTGGTTGATCTAGTAGAAAATCTCCAGACATCGGTCTGTAAGTGGCTGTGTCGAATTGCAACGTGGTCAAACGGGATGCTCCCGCACATAATGTACTTTCATGTACACATTGGATCTGTTCTTTTTGGCTGACTGCCTGCACTAGTTCAGAATTTATCTTTCTTCTTCTAAAGTGAATTAGTATAACCAGTATAATCAGTATAACTAGTATAACTAGTATAACTAGTATAACTAGTATAACTAGTATAACCAGTTTAGCCAAAAAGAACAGGCCTTGTGTCTATAGTTTGCGGTACTTTATCAATTTAGTGACTTTAAGCAAAGTGATATTATGGTCATTTAACATTCATATGTGACGGCTTATTTTCGATTAAGCTCCAATTAACTTAATTGATAATTACTTTCGAGTATATCTGTATATTATTTCGTTAATTATTATGGATAAAATTATTAATTTCTTATTATTTAATAAATTAAGATAGAAAACGATTTTTTTTCATTAATGAAACTGCATGTGAAGAAATAGTAAAGTTAGAAAGCTATAAATTTAAATAAATATTACGTAAATATTACGTTTTATATTTTAAAAATTTATGTAAAATTTATATATAAGTTTTATAAAAAGAAACTTTAAAAATAAAATTGAAATTTTGAATTTTTAAAATTTCTTTTCAAATACATTATAAATAATTCAAAAAACATAAAAATGTGTTTTTTAAAGAATTAATTAATGATGATGTTGTTTTGCTATTATTACTCCTTATGTCATTTAAATTTAATTAATTTTCAATTTAATTAAATTAATTTTCAAAACTCTTTTTTTACTAATTTCCTTTATTTTTCTTTTATTTTTAATTATAATTATATATCCTAGTATAATTTGTAAAAATATCGTTATATCATAAAAATATTAATTTTTCATAAATATTATTATTACTTAATATTTTAATTAATATTTTATTACTATTCTATTATACTCTTATTACTATTTATAAAACAATTTAATTCTTATCAAAAATATTTTCCCATTAAATATTTTAATTTTACAAATAAAAAATTATTTACGCAATCGAGTGGAACTCCTTCTTGTTAAAATTTCTTGCGACGATTTATCAAGTTTATTTCGTTTTACGGACGGTGACGCACAACTAACAGCCACTTTCGTGTCTTTTCCTCTTATATGTTCTTTTCTTTTGCCTAAAAGAAAACAAAATAAATTCACTTATTATTCTGTCAGTTTTATTATTTTATAAAAATAGTAATTAAATGCTATTCATTATTGTTAATTAAATTAATTCAATTGATTATTGATAAGAAAATTACATACATATAATCGTTAAAAACAATGTTGAAATTACTGATTACAAGTTTGAGTAATATAATAATTATATGTTTATAAATTGTATATTATAATAATTATATAGTTATAGATTTTTAAGAATATTTGTTATCTTGTTTGATATTAATTTATTATATACAATTCATAATTATTTTTATTTGATATTTATTTGTAATGTATTCACACACGTATGCATACATGTACAATTTTTTTTAAATCTATTTCTATCAATGTAGATTAACTTTACTCTTAATTTTATTTACTTTATATCTTTTTCTAATTTTTATTATTTAAAAAAAATAAAAAAATAAAAAATAATACTAAAAAAATAAATCTCTATTCTCTATCTTTATTTCTATTTATATATTAAATGTTATTCGTTATATATTGTATGCGGTTTTTTTCTGCTGTTTAGAATTACAACAAAGAACAGAATAATAGATAGTATTATGATGGTAGACAGGATTTTAGGTATTTAATAATTTTTCTTATTGATAATTTATTTACATAAAATTTAATTTTAGACTTAACTTTCATTTGTCCTTTGTAAGTTTATTGCTTTCGAAGAGTTCATTCCAAAGAGCCCATTATTAATTAATTTACTTTTTTTCAAATTTATATCTATAAATTCAAAACAATTACTTATATCCCAAATTACGTGCCATTATTTAATGAACTTGCAATGTAGTAGCTCAAAGCTATCGCTGAATTATTTTACTAAATCGATAATGAAATCAATTTTCTTCTCTTCATGGAAATCTCTTATCGCGCAAAATATTACCACGACACGCAACATGTATTGTATTAGGTGTTTTGGTTAGTTTTGAGGGATTTTTTTGCAAAAATACATATCTATTTAAACAATTTTGAATAACTAATTCAGACAATTCATGTGGAACTCACTTGCCTTCTTTTTGAATCTTTTCCATTGCGTATAAACGATCAGAAACCATTGATTTAGTAACGTTTAATGCTTTAGCTAATTCTTTAAGCATTTGAACTGAGTTTTCTACCTAACAATGCCTGCAATTCGGTATCTTTAAACTTCTTTAGTTGACCTGAACGTTCTTTGTCTTTCAAATCACCACTTTTAAATCGTCGATACCAGTGCTCTCATGTTTTAACTGGATGGCGCATACTCAGAATAAGTTTCTGAGATGAACCGTTCTTTGTTATATTTGTTCCAACCATTTTATACATAGATATGTCTGTGATATGCTACACTAGGTATGATAACGTACATCCATAACAAAACCTGCAGATAGCAAGTCAGATCTTAAGCAGAACTTACTGTCAACTTGCTGTCTTAAAACATTCGACTATTGAAGCATGTGGTAATATTTTTCACAGTAAAAATTTTTTTCGTGAAGAAAAAGGGCTAGAGCTAGAGCTTTGAGCTATTACTTTGCAAGTTTGTTAAAAATAACGGCATGTCCCGAATAATTGTGTTAAATTTATAAATTCAAAAATAAAAAATTAGACACTTAAGATTCTGTTTATCGAGTAACATCATCTATTATTCTGTTCTTTAAAACTTATTTCATTGATTTCGAATAATTCTATATTGTAATATTATAAAACTAATTATATTATAGATGGAGAGAGAGAGAGAGAGAGAGAAAATTCTGAGTTAAAATTTTAAAATCAGTTTTTACAATAATTTCTTGGTAAATAATTCACTATTTATATACATATATATGTGTATTAAATTTTACATATGTGTAAATAAAAATTTTTATTTAGAAGTGACTATAAATACTAAAACTGTTTCTAAAATCAGTTATTCAATTATACTAATCTTTAAAAGAAATAAACTTAAAAAAAATAAATACCTTGTTTTACAAACATCGAGGTATCTGGTATAGCATCAGTGCTATCGTCATCATCTTTTGTAAATGATTTCGCATGAGAGACCTTTTCATTATTGGATATTTCTTTGCTGTTTTTTACTGTAAAATAGATGCAAAGTTATTTAAAGTTTTTAATTTTATAATTATAATAAGTGTAAATATGTAAGTATAGTATAGTAAATATAGTATAAGTGTGTATTAAATAATTTTTATAAAATATTCATAATATAAATAATTTCAAATATAAAGTGAAACGCCTCCATGAATATATGTCTATATGATAGTTACATGTATGTTTATAATTATAAACATAAAATATTAAAATACATTAAACACATAGCATATAATTAAGCACATAAATTAAATAATAATAAAACATTCATGAAATTGATTTCAAATTCACCTTTGACAACATCATCTATATCTTCTTCAGAGCTATCTTTTTCATCATCGGAGCTATCTTCTTCTTCGTCGCTAATACTTTTACGTCTGCTTCGACGGATATTTCTCTTGTTTCTTGGCATGGTAGATGGTGGTGGCATCAAGTGTTCATCTGTTATCTCATTATCTGTTTTAGCCTCCAAAAGTTCCTGAATTTTCTCTTCCAGTTCCAGACTAGCGGCTTTCGTGTCTGCCTTTTTTTTCGTTTGCTCGATTATATTTTGCAAGGCTATTAATACTGGTTTATAATGAATTTTTTCTTTCAACAGCGGTAAACTTTCAATAAGGCGTCGTATACCTTTCAAAAAAATAAAGTACAAAATTATTTTTTTTAATAAATCATTAAATATAATTTGTTTTACTTACTTTTTCCGCTGAATTGCAAAAGCGAAAGACAATAAGAAAGATCACGCCATTGTCTTTCTGTAGCAGCTAATTTAAATCTAGCGCAAATCTTATCAATTATCGTATCAATTTGTTTTTCTTTCTGCATTAGGCCAAGAATGTATCTATAAATTAAAATAAAGCAGCGTTCATATTTTTCATTACTCGAAATACTTACAAATAGTTACAATATTTACCTAATAGTTTCCTGGAAATTTTTCTCATCGAGATTCAATTCAGGATCCGCTAAGCGCGATAATATATCAGGCACTATGTTATACAAAGCATTGCCTTTCTGAGCAAGTTGAACGAAAAATTCTTTCGTGTCCTGACGTACCTGTTCATCCGCATCAATAACACAAAGAGCTAATTCCGAAACCTGTCCTTTCACGCGTATCATTTCCCTCATTATTAAATTCGATAGCATACGGACGCATGTTCTACGCACGTTCACATCTTTATCTCGAAGTCTGTAAAAATAAATATTGGCGGTAATCATACTGTAATCTTATCAATTATACTCTTTTTTATGAAAAATAAAATATAGAAACTTGAAAAAATTAACAATTTTTTAAAATACATTCTAATATATGAAATATAAAAATTATCGATACGTGTGTGTGTGTGTGTGTGTGTGTGTGTGTGTGTGTGTGTGTGTGTGTGTGTGTGTGTGTCGATAATTTTTATATTTCATATATTAGAATGTATTTTAAAAAGTTGTTAATTTTTTCAAGTTTCTATATTTTATTTCTCATAAAAAAGAACATAATTGATAAGATTACAGTATTCTAATTGAATATGTATATATATATTCTAATTGTATATATATATATATATATATATATATATATATATATATATATATATATATACAAGTAAATTCAATTAGAATACTGATTTTAAATATTGAGAGTTGATTTACCTTCCATAGATATGTTTTGACCAAGGTTCCACTTGATTGGGGAATCTAGTGGCAAGATCACTTAATCCAATCAGCATATTTGATCGGATTCCGGGATATGGCGATCGCTCCAATATGGTAATCAGAAGTTGCAGAGATTTTTCACAAAATTCAGAGCTTACTGTCATCATTTTACTGAGCGCGAGTGAACCTGCAGCTTGCACGTTCTCATTGTTATATTTGGTACTAGGATACTGACACACATCCAATACAAGTGGACTGTAAATAATTCCTCATACATTACAAATATATAATTATCTAAATGTTATTCCTGATATCTGAATACATACACAAATTTCGTAAGTAAGCCATCCCCAGTGATGATTTCATGTTCAAGTACATCGTTCATGAATTCTGCTTCGGCGTCATCTATTGCACCCTCTAAAGCTTCTTCCCCGTTATCCTCAGTGAGTATTGAAGTATCTCGAGATATTCGAGAATTTCGAGATACTCGAGAAAATGCGTTTGCCGAGGTTAATGAATTCACCGACTTAGCTTTAATATCCGGCGTTGGAAGCACGCCTTTCGTTCGTTTCTTTTTCTTGCCCTGCATTTCTCGTAACATATTTCGACGCTTTAGTTCTTTATAAATAGATATGTCTAGGTGAACTAACTGTCTGATGGCAACATGTCCAATTATATAAAGCAATCTGGAAAGTACAATGCTAGACACATCTGATACTTGATTCATCTCTTTATTTGTGAATTGACCCTTCTCAGTGATGCTCAATAATAATTCCTTTATTAATTTGTCAGGCTGATTTGCTAACTGAAAATAAAACAATCCGAGTGATATTACAAATGTATTTAATTCTTAGCTTTCTAAAAACTCAAATAAGACAATTGTCAAATGTATATTTGTTCTCTTTCTGTAAACCAGAATCCATATTTTATGTATTTAATATGTAAAATAGAACATAGTACAAAAAAAAACATTAAAATTTTTAATAAAAATACATAGTAACATGAATAACATATAGTATATAGTAACGTAACAGTAAAAATAAATATATATTTTTTATTTTTATTTATAAAACAAAATTTATAAAATAATAGATATTCATACAAAATATAAATAAGAAAGTTTACTCAAAATAATTTTTTATATATAAGTATCTACTCTTTTATAAATTATTTTATAAATAAAAGAATTTACAAACATAAAATTATAATATTTTAAACTAAAATGCAAAGAATTGACTTGGAATTTACTATTTAAGAGTTAAGTGCAACAATTTTACTCACATGATATATAACATTAAGTGCATCCGTTGTGAAAGAAATATAGGCATTCTCTTCCGTGTTGGTGAAAAAGTCTATTAATAATATCATGATTTTTTTAAATATTTCATGATTATTAGGATACCTATGTACATATAGAAATAAGAAAATGTTTTTTAAATACAATTTTCCATAAAATTCTGAATTATTTTCATTGCTTTTAATAAACGCTACCTTAGAGGTAATTTGTCGATATCCTTACTGTTTTGTTTTATCTTTAACAACGTTCTGCAGGTATCTCGCGCTAAAAGAAGATCGTCTTTTGCGCGTGGGCCTAATCCAATTTTCATTAAGACATCTAGATTATCTGTAACTATGTTAGATTTCGCCTGCGCTATCATCGTTATTATCATTAATGCGGTTCTGCTGTCTATTGGCGATGTGTCTGGATATTTCATAGAGAACTTTTCCCATAACACCTGCATAATATATTCATAATTAGAATATATTTTTAAACTTGTCTTTAAATATTTAATCCATAAATAATTAAAATATTTATAATCTATTATGAAATGCAATATTAAAAATATTTACTTGCAACAATTCGTTGTTTAAGTCTCCGTTTTCGTACCATGTCGCTATTAAAAGAGTCAAAGCTGAGCTCTGTCCAGGCTTTAATTCTTTCAACAATTCAATCAGACGATTCGCACGAGCAATGGCTATTTGACGAGTCGATCGTTTATCACTATTTATATCAAGATAAATTTGTTTATATACTATGGCGATGTTATTGCGTACAGATTGATCACGATGGAATACTTGAAACAATGCTTCGCGCATAGAACTAGCCGCACCAGTTACTCCGAATTGGAAAGCAGTTCCTAAAAATGTGCACGATTCAACAGCATCTCCAACACATGTGGAAAACAATAATTTCTCTGCCATCGGTATTGCTTTCTCTAATTCGGTCGCGAACTTGAGACATTTCTGTAAGAAAAATATATAATAATAACAGTAAAATGTAAAAGAATCGCAAATTCATTTTTATGTCACATACATTCAAGTAATTTATAACGCGATTTCGCAATCTTAATTCTTCTTCGTTCTTATTGTCTTGTTCTGATCTTCCTGCATCATTTAAATCTTCATTTTTGTCATCTGCCAATTTGTTTTCTGATTCTATAAAGATTTTCAACAAAAAAGCGAATAAACATTCCTCTTTCGCTGAGATGGATAGATTTTTCATTTCAGGAGCTTCCTTCAATTTTGTACATGTTTTCCACAAATATGTCACTGCTTCAGTGACTTTTTGATTTAATAATAATTGTCTCACGTGCTCAAACGCATCATCTGGATCGATATTCTCATCTTGTTCTACATCTATAAAGAAATTTATCGATTTTGTAATTTATATTTTACAAGTAAAACAATAAAGATTAATTCGTTGACAAATAAGAACTATTCATAACACGAACTATCTGTGCTTTCTGCTTCATCATTTTTCAGAACTTGCTTTATTGCTGCCTTTACGTCTGACTGTAAATTGACCCAAAGCTCGAATCTCTGTTGATTGCCACGTCCACTAGAGCTTACGATTTGAGTTTTTAATTCTTGTAATTTTATGGTCTCCTTTTCCAACGATTTGGTAATTTCAACACAATTTAACTACAATGACAGATATGTACAGATTATGTACATGTCAAAAAAATAATTTAATTGTAAATAAAATTGGAAATATAATTTTTTAATTGTGTATACCTTGCCAGCGAAAGGATTGCTTTGTAACAAGGTACGCAGCAATAGAAGAGCTTGCTTGCGGACATTTGCACTTTTATCTTCCAGTCGTAATGCAGTGCTGGCTAAAAGCTTCCCATATCTTGCTAATGGCACAGCACCTTCACAGCATAAATCTTGCCAGATATGAAGAACTTTTGATCTCACATGAGCATTGCAATCCAACATGTGTTCTTCTAAATTATCCAGACATTCATCACGTTGCTCTTTCTTTGTCTCTGTGAGATCTTCGCCAGTTAGTGCTTTTTTTATCACAGCACCCAAAATTCCAATTACACAATTTCTCATTGTATAAAACTATTAAAAAAGTTTTTAAAAAGTTTTTACTTCAATTAAAGCATTTATAACTGTAACTATATAATTATATTATCATCTTTTTTTATTAAATAATTGTTTAACTAATAGCAAATGAATTATGAAAACATACCTCACTTGATAGATAATCTGTAATTTCATCAAGAATAGGAATTATGAGATTAGGTTGCAAAATCGCGATATTCTCAAGAAATACGGATGTGTTGCGACTATCTGTTTCGCTAATTTCTCTTTGTCCGATTTCATTCATCACTTCTTTTACCAAACCGTTACAGCCGCATTCAGTGACCATGTGTACCACACCAGTTGCTATAGGTATCGCCAGTGCATCATACAACTTCACCAACTATGGCATTATAAATATATTATGAATATTTTTAAGACAATAAAAATTATCAATAATTTAGATCAACATAGATACCTGAACGATTCTCACAACACAAGTTATTCCATGATTGTACTTTTTAATCAAAGTTCCTAGAATCTGTTTATAATAAAAAATATAGCATTTGAATGTAATAGAATTTATGTATATGCAAGTATAATTGGCAATACCTCAAATATAGTTTGTCTCATATGCTTTTGCTTAGTATCCTTACTCTGCTCTAATATCTTATAACATATCTGTGCTAAAGTCCTGCAAGTATTATGTTGTATTTTAAAATTAATTTTCTATCATTGGTAAACTGGAGATTTGAGAACAGTTGATTCTTTTATTGTAAATTCTAAGATAATTGGTAAATAATGGGATAGTATCTCTACCTAAAAAAAACTTCTGATGATAATAAAAACTTGCTATTAAAGATTTTACAAATATATCAAAATTTTTCTAAATTTTAATATAGGTCAGAGCGATGTAAAACATTACAATGAATTTTTAAAGATCCAAGGTTGGTAGATGTTAAATTACAGTCTGTTGAAAGAGTCGATATAATTATATAATTATATTATAGCTTACATGACGAAAGAATTATCAACAATAGGTGGCCTCCAAATTTTATGCAATGGTACCTGTAACCATCGATACAAAACTTCCAATGCTTTTTGCCTAATTTCCTCCCATTCTTCTTCAATATCTGACTTTGCAGGTTTCTTACGCTAAAAAATTATGTCTTTTAATCATATAATTTCATAATATACAATAATACAGATAAATTTTATACCTTTCCAATATTAATCTCATTACTACTTTTTATTTGCTCTTCTATATGACAGATAAACCATGAAAATAAATATGCTAACATATTGTTAATACATAAATATGTTTTCCTATCTTCATCATCTGTAATATCCTTGCCATGGTCAAATATTTTTTCCAGATCATCCACAAGTATCTCTAAAGCTGAAAGTTATACATATATGATTCTAGATAAAGTAGTTTATCTGTTTTAATACAATTGCATCTGTTGCAAAACATAAAGCTGTTGTTTATATAACCTCAATTTCTTGCAAGAAATATTACCCTTATGGATTCTACTGAAGGAACGCAGGCAGACTTCAAGCTCAATTTTATCACCATGAACAACAATAGAGAAAAATGTATCAAAATGATCCAAAATAAAATGTGCACCATTTGCCTGCAATTCCGATCGCGTACCTGTAATATAAATTTAATAGTTATAGAAGCTTCTGTTGCAACTGTTATTTAAATAATTTAAATATGCTGCTATAGAAAAAAAATATTCACATGTATATATATATATATATATATATATATATATATATATATATATATATATATTATATTCATGTGTCAATATTTTGTTAAAAGTAAAGAATTTGAAATAGAACTTACTATCGAGAGCCTGTGATATCATTCGTAAAGGAGTAATCTCTTTAACGAAATACTGCCCAGCGTGCGACGTCAAAAGTTCATCTTTCACCAAAGGGATCACGAAATTCTTCACCATTTTAATGTGATTTCGAATTCAACTATCAATACAAATCAATCACGCACTAACAGAAAAAATGAAATTCTTATTCTATCACTTTCATAATAAATATATATAAATAATTCATTACTTGTTACGTTAAACAAATAAAAAATATCTTTTTTCTTCCTCTTTATAATGAATTTTTGAGTTAACCAAAATCATACTAAATCGAAACATCAGAACGTTAACCAACGGAAAACTTGCTCCATCATTTTTAAATTCAATGCTGCCAACGCGCTAAAAAGTTCTGGGGTGAGTTCAGAAATAACAACCGAGTGCACTCAAGTCATTAAATATAAAATACCCAATTTAGGACGGTATTCATAATCAGTTCTTATATTTAAGAACACCTTGGGAGCTTTCTAGCTAGGAAACACAATTAAACACCTGAAATAGCTTATAACTTTTGACTATATAAATATAGATTGCTAGTAGCTCACTTCACTCGTGACGCCAACATTAATTTGGATAATAGCGCTACCATGTCCCACGAACTAAAATGCGTGACGTCATTGAAGCGTGAGTGATTGGTCAGTGCATATCAGTTCATATCATTTCATTTGATCATATACGAAACTTACATATTCTTGAAAACCATTATGATGTTTATGGTACACCAATGTGGTGGTTCGTATGTCCACCAATGAAAACGTTGTGCATCTGATGAGTCTCCGGCGCAACCAATCCGCTGTCTGCTTCTCGAGTGCAAAGCGGAATGGGCGACAGGGAAAGGAAGGTTTGTCGTGCTGGTTTCGAGTCGTTAGTGCGACTTCGACGGATGGCGAGGCCTCGGTCTGAGAGGCGGCGTGGAACGAAGGCTGCCGGGGTCTCGGCGGGACGTTCCCCGCGTGATGCTCCCCAGATCCAGGGGTATGAGGCGCCACGGAGTGCTGGTGGGCTCCGGTCGTAGTCCGGTGAAGCCTGGGACGGATGGGCAGCGATGCGCCGCAATCTGCGGCGAGAACCTCGCCCGTTGTGGGGTGGTTGGTTCGCTGCGTGCGTCCCTGCGGGCCGGAAAGTGGAGGTTGCGGCCCGGCGTAGGCGGGCAAGCCCGCGGAGCTGCTGCGCTCGGCGCGGTGTCGCCGGTGTCGGTGCCTGGCCGTCTCGTCGTCCTCCCAGCCGTGAAGTCCGCTCTGCGCTGGTCCTGGCGGCGGGGGTAGGCCTCCCCGCGGTGATGGCGGCCAGCAGGCTGCTAGAGCACGGGCGGATGCGGCTGCGAGGTCGGCGGCTGTGTAGAGATGGCTGCGACGTGGTGGCGGAGTCTGATCCTTGGCGGCGTACTCTGGTGTCGTCTCTGCGGCGTGGCCTTCCTCCGGAGTCTGCGGCGGTGGCTCGTTCGGGTGCCTCTCGGCAGGGATGCCTAGAGTCCCGCTCAACGGCGTGAACGGCCGCTGAGGAGAGTTCGGCGAGAGGAGGCACGGCGTGAACGGCCGCGTCGGAGGGTGAGGAGCCCCTCTATGGCGTGAACGGCCACCGAGGGGAGAGTACGACCTATGAGGGGTCGGTAACGCCAGCCGCAAAAGGCCGTGTAATTGATCGCAAGCGGTCGGACCTCAGTGTCTCTTTAGCCGTGTACGGGCCCCAGAGCGCACTGAGAGGTAGTGCCGGGTGCTGGTGCTAGCCGCTCTTATATAGCGGCGGTGTGGTCTTCCGCGCACGAGTTGATGATTGTCCGGTTGGCCATCTCGTGGCGAGCGTGTGTCACTCCCGTGCGCGGGCCCACGGTGTCGGCGCGTGGCAGCACGGCGGCGCGCGCCGGCGCACTCGTTGCTGGGCCAGAGTGGCGGTGACCGCCACAGGACCCTCCCGTGAGTGACGGAGTCCATTATGTGATGTATCGCTGAGGGAAGCGGACTCGTCTTCCCGATCGGGTAGTGGTCTCTGTAGTTGCTCGTGCCATTGGTTGCGGTGTTGTTGGTGGCTCCGGGGCGACGCTGTTTCTTAATTGGGTGTCTTCCTGTTTGAGGATGTAGGCCGGCTTAAGGCGGTCGATTGAGACGGTGGTTGTGTTGTCTCGAACCTGTAATTGGTAGGTCTTATTAGTTCGGCTCACCACTTTGTAGGGTCCTTCGTAAGGTGGCTGAAAGATGCCCTTGGGTCCGTCGTGCCGGAGGAAAACGTAGTCGCATGTCCGCAAATCTTGGTGCACGAATGGTTGTTGCGCAGAGTGGTTGGATCCTTCAATCGGGCGTAATGCGTCGGTGAGTAGCCGCAGTGCCCTGAGCCAATCAGCTTCGGCCTCTGGTTGTGGGTTGTTCGATTCCGTGAGGAATTGTCCAGGTAGGCGTAGGGATTCCCCGTATACCATCTCCGCGATAGTAGTGTGGAGATCTTCCCTGAGAGCTGCTCGTATGCCAAGAAGGATAGTTGGTAATTCTTCCGTCCACCGCGGATTGGCTCTGCAGCGGATGGCGGCTTTGAGTTGCCGGTGGAAGCGTTCCACCATACCATTGGCTTGTGGATGGTATGCTGTGGTGCGATGGTGTGTGGTGCCAGTGAATGCGGCCAATTGGTTGAAAAGCTGCGACTCAAACTGTCTTCCCTGGTCGATTGTGACTCTCAGGGGCGTGCCGAATCGACAGATCCACCCATTGTAAAAGGTACGGGCGACTGTTTCCGCTTCTTGGTTGGCCATGGGGAAGGCCTCGGGCCACCGAGTAAATCTGTCCACACATGTGAGGCAGTATCTCTGGCCTTGTGATACTGGTAGGATGATGATGTCGAGGTGTACGTGCTCGAATCGTCTGCTAGGAGGTTTGAAAGTTCCCCATGGGCTGTTTGTGTGTCTGGTGATTTTGGATTTCTGGCATTCCAGGCATGTTTTCGTCCAATTGCGGATGTCTTTGTTCATGCCTGGCCACACGAATCGTTGAGTTACCAGTTTAGTTGTTGCCTTAATTCCTGGGTGCGCTAGTTGGTGTATTGTCAGGAATGCCGTTCGCCTGAAGTCTTTAGTGAGGTACGGACGTGGTGTGTCTGTTTGCGTGTCGCACCATAATTGAAGCGCAGTCCCAGGTATTTTGACTTTATGAAGTTGCAACCCGTGTTTGTTGGTTTTGAATTCTTTTATTTCCAGATCGGTCTCTTGTGCGTCTGCTAGTATGGCGAAGTCGATCCCCGATTGTATGGCTTCTAATCTGGACATGGTGTCTGCGGCTATGTTTTTGCTGCCAGTTACGTGTTCTATTTTGGTTGTGAATTGGCTGATGTAACTGAGGTGTCGGAACTGCCTTGGAGTACACTTGTCCGGTTTTTGTCGGAAGGCGAATGTGAGAGGTTTGTGATCCGTGTATATGACGAAGTTCTTGGCTTCGATCATATGCCGGAAATGCTTGATCGCCAAATAGATAGCCAGTAGTTCTCTATCAAACGCACTGTAACGAATCTCAGTGGGAGAGAGTTTCTTGGAGAAGAAAGCTAGTGGTTGCCAATCTTCCTCCTGTTTTTGTTGAAGGGCGGCTCCGACGCTAGATTCTGATGCGTCGGCGAAGATTGCTAGTTTAGCGTGCCCGTTTGGATGTGCTAACAGTGTGGCTTGCGTCAGATCTGTTTTCGACTGTTCGAATGCTTGTTGCGCTTGATGAGACCATTCAATGGGTTGCTTGCCTCTCTTGTTGGCGAGCAAGTCATTGAGTGGAGCCTGTGTTGCTGCTGCCCTTGGTATGAATCTCCGGTAAAAATTCATCATACCAAGGTAGCGTCGAAGTTCCTTGGCGGTCTTCGGAGGCTGGACTCTTTGGATGGCCTCAGTGCGAGAGGGAAGTGGTTGAGTGCCCTCCTTGGTGATGAGGTATCCGAGGAATTCGACTTGCTTCTTTCCGAATTGGCACTTGGATGGATTGATGACGATGCCATACATGCTGAGTCTCTGGAAGAGCGTTTGAAGATGCTGTAGGTGTTCTTCCTCTGATCGTGAAGCGACGAGTATGTCGTCGATATACGTGAAGCAGAATTCTAGCCCTCTGAGTGCTTCATCCATAAATCGCTGGAAGGTTTGTGCGGCGTTGCGTAGCCCGAATGTCATATACGGGAACTCGTATAGTCCGAAGGGAGTGGTAATGGCCGTCTTCGGTATGTCCTCTTCCGCGACTGGGATTTGGTGGTAAGCTCTCACCAAATCAATCGTGGAGTAGATGCCTGTGCCCTCGAGAGCTTGTGCAAAATCATGGATGTGGCGAATCGGGTATGCGTCTGGGATGGTTCTAGCATTTAACGCTCGATAATCCCCGCATGGACGCCACTCTTCGTTTTTCTTGGGCACCAGGTGTAGTGGTGATGCCCAAGGACTGCTCGAAGGGCGAGCTATGCCTAGCTCGAGCATCTTGTTGAATTCCTTTTTTGCGATTATGAGCTGGTCTGGAGCGAGTCTGCGCGGCCTGCAAGTCACCGGTGGTCCCGGTGTAGTCGCTATATAATGCCGCGTTTGGTGCTTTGCCTCGGTTGGTCGGCCTTCAGGGCGCGTGATCTCCTTGTATTGCGCTAGGAGTTTGTGATATGGAGTGTATTCCTGGACGGTTTTGATTTGCACCGTGATGTCGTCACTTGCCTTGCCCCGAATCGCTAAGCCCGTCGTCTGATCGATGAGACGTTGGTTGGCGAGGTCGACCATTAGATTGAAGTATGCAAGGAAGTCGGCTCCGATTATCGGCTTGTCGAGATTGGTTACCATGAATCTCCAGGTGAAGGCTCTTCTGAGTCCAAGATTCAATGTGATTGTTTCCATGCCATACGTGTCAATCATGGTGTTGTTAGCGGCTGTGAGAGTGTATGCGGACTTGTTGCGTAGTCCACGAAGAAGTTTGCGTGGGAATACGCACAAGTCTGCTCCCGTGTCCACGAGGAAATCAATTTTGGTATTGACGTCAGTGACATGCAGGCGGCGTGTTTTTTGGCTCGTGCCCAGTACCGCCTTTACTGGCGAGCCGTGTCGTTTCCCTGTATTGGGTGTGAACAGGGTGCTTCGCATTTGCGGGCTGCTGTACCGTATCGTCGATGGTACCAGCACTTTGTATTGGCGGTCCCTCTTTCGGATGATTTCGAACGAGATCGGTTCCGTGAGGACTCTCTCTGTCTTGCGCGGTCTAACTGTAGGCTGCGTTCTATGTTGCTCGCAAGGGTTGTGACTTGTTGCTTCAACTCGTCCTGTTGGATGCGCATTTGTGCTAGTTGTATTTGTATGTTATAGTCGGCTGGCGCGTTGCTTCGCGTGTTGCGTGTTGCCTCAGCCAATTGTAATGCCAGGTCTCTGGTAACGTCTAAAATCGCGTCTGCCATTTCAGCAAGGTGGTCCAGAGTGTCTTGTGTTTTGCTGACTAGATGTGGCTTGAGAAAGGTTGGAAGGCGGCTGAGCCAAATGGTTCTTACGACCTGTTCGCCTACGACTTTTCCGGCTAGGTTGCGCAGGTGCCGCAGGAACTGCGATGGTTTGCGGTCGCCTATTTCTTCGTGCTCGAGTAGTTGCCTTGTTTTGTGCTCCTGTGTTGCACTCAGGCGTTTTATTAACTCGGTGCGTAACGTTTCATATTGCCTTTCCTCGGGAGGATTCATCACTATGTCGCGTATTTCCATGGTGTATTGCGGGCCAAGTGCTGTGAGTGCGTGGCCGAATTTTGTTTCCTCAAATGTGATGCCTGCTGCTTGGAAATTACGGTCCAGGATGCTGAACCACAGTTCTGGATCGGCTGGCGTGAATTCTGGAATTCTCATTGCCACCCCGTTGACTTCGTGTACATAGGGTGGTTGTGCTTCCATGGTTGCTTCCGGTATATCGCTAATCGTGGGTTGTGGCATTGTTTGCCGACGCATGCTTGCTTGCTTCTCTTTGGTATTTGTCTAAATATGTTAATTTGTACTTGCCTTGTGGCCCTTCCTGGGAAGTCGGGGGTCACCAATATGGTGTTTATGGTACACCAATGTGGTGGTTCGTATGTCCACCAATGAAAACGTTGTGCATCTGATGAGTCTCCGGCGTAACCAGTCCGCTGTCTGCTTCTTGAGTGCAAAGCGGAATGGGCGACAGGGAAAGGAAGGTTTGTCGTGCTGGTTTCGGGTCGTTAGTGCGACTTCGACGGATGGCGAGGCCTCGGTCTGAGAGGCGGCGTGGAACGAAGGCTGCCGGGGTCTCGGCGGGGCGTTCCCCGCGTGATGCTCCCCAGGTCCAGGGGTATGAGGCGCCACGGAGTGCTGGTGGGCTCCGGTCGTAGTCCGGTGAAGCCTGGGACGGATGGGCAGCGATGCGCCGCAATCTGCGGCGAGAACCTCGCCCGTTGTGGGGTGGTTGGTTCGCTGCGTGCGTCCCTGCGGGCCGGAAAGTGGAGGTTGCGGCCCGGCGTAGGCGGGCAAGCCCGCGGAGCTGCTGCGCTCGGCGCGGTGTCGCCGGTGTCGGTGCCTGGCCGTCTCGTCGTCCTCCCAGCCGTGAAGTCCGCTCTGCGCTGGTCCTGGCGGCGGGGGTAAGCCTCCCCGCGGTGATGGCGGCCAGCAGGCTGCTAGAGCACGGGCGGGTGCGGCTGCGAGATCGGTGGCTGTGTAGAGATGGCTGCGACGTGGTGGCGGAGTCTGATCCTTGGCGGCGTACTCCGGTGTCGTCTCCGCGGCGTGGCCTTCCTCCGGAGTCTGCGGCGGTGGCTCGTTCGGGTGCCTCTCGGCAGGGATGCCTAGAGTCCCGCTCAACGGCGTGAACGGCCGCTGAGGAGAGTTCGGCGAGAGGAGGCACGGCGTGAACGGCCGCGTCGGAGGGTGAGGAGCCCCTCTATGGCGTGAACGGCCACCGAGGGGAGAGTACGACCTATGAGGGGTCGGTAACGCCAGCCGCAAAAGGCCGTGTAACTGACCGCAAGCGGTCGGACCTCAGTGTCTCTTTAGCCGTGTACGGGCCCCAGAGCCCACTGAGGGATAGTGTCGGTTGCTGGTGCTAGCCGTTCTTATATAGCGGCGATGTGGTCTTCCGCGCACGAGTTGATGATTGTCCGGTTGGCCATCTCGTGGCGAGCGCGTGTATCACTCTCGTGCGCGGGCGGGCCCTACTGCTTTCCGCGCACGAGCAGACGGTCGGACGGCTGGCCATCTCGTGGCGAGCGTGTGTCACTCCCGTGCGCGGGCCCACGGTGTCGGCGCGTGGCAGCGCGGCGGCGCGCGCCGGCGCGCTCGTTGTTAGGCCAGAGTGGCGGTGATCGCCACACCATAAATACGAATTAAGTAAATTGATTGTACGAACTTATTTAAACTATAATAATGTTAAATTGTAATTGTAATAATGTTAAAAGGTCGCACTTCGAAGCGTGTGAAACAAGAAATAAACATAATTCTGTCACTCGATACACGTTGACAAAAAACTGTTATATTTAAAGGACAATAAATAATATTTTTATATATTTTATATTTATTTTTAATCAGTTCATGATTTTATAAATTATTACACAATTTTTATAAAATGTTAATAAAATATATTTGTTCGTTTACGGAAATTCTTATTTTTTTAATTATCTGCTATTTGAAACATGGCGTGGAGCGTAAATCTCGAAATATCTTGATTCATGTTGGTGACAACAGGCATTAACATGAGAAAAGTGAGGGGCTAGTCCATACTTGTATAGTCAAAGTTAACAACTTTCAAATGAAGTGAATTAAGGGTTCTTATTAATACCAATATAAAAGACGAAAAATTAGATGCTTGTTTGTGATAAGATTGTAGTCTAAAAGAATGTAACTTTCACGCTTTTTGGTATCCATTTCTTTTATTTTCTAATTCCTTCTTCTGTATGGCACAAAATAATGAATAACCAATCGTGCAAATAATGAAGAATCAAGATGTTTAATTCTTAAAGGTAACATTATCGTCATCTTTAAGGCCGCAGCACACACTTCTGCATAACGCATAATGCATAACGCATAATGCATAATGCATAATAAAAAAATAAACTAATCATAATTTTTTATTTCTACTCCTAAAATGGAAATGAAAAATTCTGATTGGTTCATTTTCTTATGCGTAATGCATTATGCGTTATACAGAAGTGTGTGCTGTGACCCTCGTGGACATTACAAAATCATGGATTAGCTACGTAGTTCAATATTCACGTTTTTATGGACATAGAGGCGTTTCAAAATAAAGTTACAGCTAAATCATGGGCATGTCCGCTCTTAAGCTTCCCTCTAATATAATTTTGTTACATATTAGAAAACAAGACGGTGATTGGCTACCGCGTTGCCGCTTTGCTGCATCATGTGTGCAATCAGCCTTATACAAATAATTAATATACATATTACATTAGTATTTTAGAATTATTTTTGAAATTTTCTTTTAAAACCGTTAGTTTAGATAATATCAAAACATTAATTATAATATTTTATTTATATGTGTAGACAAGCATTTATTTTATTTCATGTTCTATTATTTTTCTTTTCTTTTTCTTTTCATGTTTTCTTAAGATTATATGTTCGAGATAAACAAAATTTTTAAGTTAGGTCCGAGTACATACAGCAGCGCAATACGCTGTCGGCACTTTTGATGATCACGTGTACGAAATTGAACTGCACAGACTGCACTAAAATGTTCTATTTCGCCTGGGAAAATTGAAATAAATAATTTCTAATATTTTTTGGAAACAATTACTTTCAAACATTTTTTCTAATTTGTGAATGTAAGAACAAAAATTATAATTTGCTACTTGTAAATTTTCAAGTGGATTTTCTTTTTTGGTAGTAAAAGCTCAAAAAGAATAATATAAACTAGTATCATCTATAACAGTCGTTTTCATTAAGATAAATAGTACACGTTATACATATATGTATTTTTGAACATTTTTTAATTATGTATCTGCATACATATCTAAACGCATTTTTTTCTGGTAAATTCATATTATAACAATCATGATTCTAATATCTAAATCTACATCTAAAAGGGATATCTAAAATTGGACGCGTAGATATGACTGAAGATGGAATGAACACAGATAAAGAATTCGAACATGGTGTCCCAATTAAATTTGATTGTATCAGTCTTTAGCACAATTTTGCGTATCTGTATGTTGTAAAACTTTCATGTTGAACAATTTTTTAAAAGTGCGAATAAACTAGTAGAATTCAAACAATTACCATCCTGTTGTCTAATGGAACCAAAAAAATTTTCAATATAGTCTTGATTTATTCTTCGTGTGCGTAAATGTGGAAAATCACGACATTTTAATTTCTTACAAAGTTTTCTTACAAAGCAAGCATTACACTTCTAATTGTTATCTGTCAGCATTTAAAACAGTTTAACACATAAATTATTTTTATTAATTACATTTATACTTTTCAAAAAATATATCATTGGTTCTAAAAATTTGTTTTAATTGTTTTTGGCTTCCGGTAAATACTTTTCCATATTCTTTGGGACTATTTATTGTAAAAGAATTTAGAACATTAAATAATTTATCAAAATGATCAATAAATCAATTGCTTCACTAGGAAGAAAACCAAAAAACATTTGTGTACACATTCCCGCAGCTACATAGTTATCAAAAATTTAAACGGCATATTTGACTTTTATTTTTTGAGTGATAGATTCAATATGATTTTTAATTAGTTTAGGAACGGTTTTCATCCATTATTTACTACCTCTATTGTAAAATTCCGCAATATAAGCCTATGATGTAACTTTGTTTATTTCAAATTATATTCGAGGTTTGTATAAATTATCGCGTTTTTTTCATCAAGTAAGGCGTATCAAATATATATAATATTTCTAATTCATCAACAAGACAAACAGAATTTTTGGTATGTCCAGTTAATTTACTATTTGTTTGCATGAATAATTAGAGACTACAAATAGATGGTAATGCGAATAGTTTATTCTTAAGTTCTCGATAATTTCGTGGACTTAAAAAATATAATCGTAGTGCAAATTGTTTAAATTCAGAAGTATCTTTTCCCATATTTGCTTTTAATTTGGGCATCAAGCTTTGTACATAAAAATTGTGGGTAACTTAGGGCCGTGGCACGTAAAAAAAACTTAAGCAATAAGGAAATCAACGTTATTAACGGATTTGCTACTGCTTATGTTATTGCCTTACGTTCTCGACTGTGATTGGTTAATTCGCTTACTGCTTAAGTTTTGTTATGTGCCACGGCCCTTACAACTTAGTTGACGAAAATTTCACGTTCTTTGAGATCTTTCTTATTTTATCTTGTGTTTCCATCTTCTCTATTCTTCTTTGGAGCCATCTAATTCTTTCGCGCAGCATTCTATTTTCTGCTTGTAATTTTAAATTTCGTTTTTTTAATTTTTTTCTTCTTTGGAGTTTCTACTTGAAACTTTATGCTTGAGAAATGCATCCTTCTAGATGTGTTCCTACACAAAACAGAAATAGAATTAGAAACATTGCAGAAACATATTGGAAAAAAGATATAATTAGATATAAAAGTAGAAAAAATATGTACATATATAAAAATGTATATATTAAGAAAGATTAAATATCTGAAGTATATATCAAAATATATCAAAATATATATTATGAAATACTATTATAGATTAAGTTTTTTGCTTTGTTTTTTTTGTTAAAAATAAGTTAAGAGAAAATAGCAAAATATCTTTAACGTAAATATAAAATGAGAAATATAACTTAAAATATATTTTAAATATATTTCAATAACTAATCAAATATTATAAATTTTATATTTTTACAAATAATATAATTAAAATGCATCTATGTTATTAATTATATATAAAAACTTACAGTTTAGTGATCTCAGCATCTGTATCCATAGGTAATATTGTTTTTGATGATTGGATATTGCTGAAATATATCTTTTTAATATTCTAGTCATATCTAAATAAAAAATAAAATTTATTTATTTAGTTGGCAATAAGATATAGCAGCAAAAGCAAAACATTAATATTAGAAAGATTTATATTTATAAGAATATTTATGTAGAAGTTAAAAAACCTGTTCGTTTCCTCTTGTTGACAATCTTTGACAATCGTTGATAATCTTTGACAATCGTTGACAATTTCTTCTGGTGCTGTTGTTACAAGTATATTGCTACAAATGTTATAGTATTGTTTTATACATTATCAATTATTGTTTATAATTGCTTCAAAAAAAAGAAAATGTTATTTAAAATAAAAAATGTGTTTTATAAAAAATTTATTATTTACTTTGTTCCAAAAAATATCGTTGGTATAGCATCAGGATGAAAACTGGCTCTACTTTTACCTATTTTATACCACTTTTCTTCAAAATGCAAGTGACACAGTCGATAGTTACGATGAGCATATTCTGGGCCCATTACTTTTAAATCAAATCTTTTAGAAGCACGTATCCATTGCATCCATCTATATTTTATCAAAATATTGTTAATAAAAAATAAAATATATGTATATATAAATAAATATATAATAATAAATAAATAAATATATTTAAGAGAAAAGTTGAAAATACACATACATACATACACACACACAAACATAACTAAAACATAACTAAATTAAACATGTTTGAAAAAAAAATTAAAACAAAATTGTACCTGTCATATTCCTTTGGAAACATAAAAAAGTGTCTTTTTTCTGTAACTTTATTGTTGCATTTCATCGCAACACACCATGAACTTGATTTATGGGTCGACATTTTTTTTCCTTGTATTTTTTTTTGTTTCGCATATCTTCTTATATCTTCCAAGAAGCAGTATCTGCAACAAATCTAAAATCAAAGTTTCTTCTTGAAGTATTGAAAATCTGTATAAATTTTTATTTTCCGAAGAGAAAATAACTCTTCGTTCTCAGTTCACTTTATCTTCTTTCACTAATCACTATTCACTGAACTATTCACTAATTAATATTCAATATTCACTGAACACTGAACACTCCTATTTATTTTCTTTAACACACCTTAACAAAGTAAACTCTTTATGATTTCACTTCTGTAGACATTTTCTGTCAAACGCATTTGTTCCCGCTAATTTTGTTGGGCAGTCATGGATTCATTTAGGCTGTGTTCGTAAATTCACTGCCAGTACTGAAAATATATAGAATACGTTACGTAGACTATATGTATAAAATAGATTCAAGCGTTATCTAAAAGTAACTAACAATTTTGCCTTGTATTAAGGTGTCTTTTCATGCTGACGCTCATTTTAAGCATCAAACTACGATTAATGTAACAAATGTTCGAAGCGTTTGTCTAATCAAAACAAAGACTAATGCACCAATCAAAAAATGCTTCAAAGCATTTGTAGTAAGCCCTTGATCATGTACCCTAGATCACGTGATCAAAAATAACCATTCAGGCTGGATCCCCATCAGCATCGGCGCTTTGATATAGGGCGCTAATGTGGAAGTAAATAGTACTTACTATTTACTCCCACTACTCATTTTCACCAATTAGCATTCTGTGTCAAAATACCGGTCTGCATGAGGAACTTCAGATTTCACTATTCTATATTAATTTTGATCACGTGATCTAATTTGACGCTAAAAATGAGCGTCGAGCATGAAAAGGAACCTTTAGCAATTATACTGAGGAAAAAAAAAGAAACATTTAATCTGATACAAAATAAATGTGAAAGAATAAATATATTATATATGATTTTAATCTTCCTATTCTTATTGATTTAAAAATACAAATTTTTTTTATAAAAGTACATATTAAGGAGTGGAATTCTAATTGTACAATATTAATTTTTACTTATATTATAAATTGGATATATCAAAGACAAATATTTTTTATATATTCTTATATAACAGAAATAAATTATATAAACTATACATTTTGTGAAAATTATATTGAGGTAAAATGATTATCAACTGGGCAAAACACTTTTGAAAATACTATGCCGTTCCAGTGCTTGCATCTCAACGAGAATGGTAGCTACAGCATGTCTCAATTGATGGAACTTTGCCAGAGATAATTCAAATGTTACTGATTCACCAGTATTAAAGATCCATTCCATCACAATATTTGGCTCTAGTACTTTATTCAATATACTGAAATGAAAAAAATGATTTATTAGAACATGTCTCATAATATATTATTTTAGTACAAATATCTGTTTAAAATCTAAAGCATACTTAGATGAAATAGTAATATCTATACGCCATTTACAAGATACTAGCTGTGGATAAAATTTTGTTCTCTGAATTAAACCTGCTAATAGATCTGATTGTTTTGGGCCATAAACTACAGAAATTAAATCTTCTACACAGTCTGAATTCAACCTGTAATATGCAGAATGCAGTTAGAAAATACAGTTATAGTTTCCATTTAGAGGATTTTCATATAATTTTTATTATAAAAAAAATGAATATATAATTTATATTATTATAATAATTACTGACAATATAAGCTTATTTATTTTTCTTATATGTAACAGAATCAATATAATCTAAATAGTCAAATTTATCAAAAATGAATGTTGTTAAATATTTGTTACAAATTTTATTAATGAAAATTTTATTATTATAAATTTGATATAAGATTTGAAATTTATAATAATGCAGAATATTAGCTAAAATCAACAAAGTTTATTGATAAAATTATACAATTAATGACTCATCAAATCAAGCAGAAAAAATTGTCAAATTTGCTAGTTTGATACAGATTGGCAACAGAAATAAAACAGAATTTTGCAAATTCTATTTGATTTTTGTTACCAATTTATCCTAATTTACCATTAAGATATTTCAAAATCTATCAGCAAAACATAAATTTAACATGAACATAAAGAATGCTATAAAGAATCTATTATATTTTAAGCAAATGTGTTATTAATATATTGATATATATAATATATTGATATATACATTTTGTTTACTAAAAAAATATGAAAAACTAGCACATATACATTACTTACTTCAATTCCTCCAAACATTGTTTAAATTCTGCAGGTTTGATATTATGATATTGTGAACATAAATGCATTTTCAAAATTGTAAGAATAGCAGCATAATATTCATCTACATGTTCTTCAGGTATATTATATTTCTTACTTATTCGTTCTAGTATACCATCTTCTATATGTTCCATTTCTATTGCTTTCACTGCAACTATAATTTTTTTTTAGATAATTAATGTAAATTTATATCTTTGTTATGAATATTAGATGTGATATGGCACGCGCGCACCCCCCCCCCACACACACACACACACACTTTTTGTATATGTATTACACTTCAAAAATATTTACTACAACTTACTTTGTTTTATGTAAGTCATATTTATTTAGACCAATTTTAATTGATATTCAAGAAAATAAACTCACGTTGTATTAATGGACGCGCGAATGTTTTCTTTAATTCCGCAAGGTATTTTGTTTTGTTTCCTAAAGCATTTATAAGTTGCATTTGAAGGGGAGTTGTCATCTTCTTAACGTACAAGTAATCTCGACAAATTCAATTTCAGTTGATTCGTCATATAACGCGAAAGAACAGGTTAAAGACACGATACAAGTCACCAGCAGATAACGAAGAAAAAAAATTCTTCAAAATTCAATCGATAACTTAACCGAAGATCTTCGAACCTTTAATTCTCAATCATCAATATAGGCTATGTTTGACAGAGAAAGCAGAGGTGTGTAAACACCATAGACATAGTATAGATAGACCGAGCATGCTATATATCAGGCAATGGGCGACATGTGCGAGTGAGAAGAAACGACGACATCTAATTTTTTTTCTCTCTCTAATAGAAGAAGGTGGGGGAAATATTGAGTGGAGAGAGTTGTTTCTTCTCATTCGCACATGTCGCCCATTGCCTGATATAGTATGCTCGGTCTATCTATACTATGTCTATGGTGAACACCAAATACATTCTATCCTTGTTAACATTCGATGAAAGATAAGGATAAAGGACCAGTCCAACTACTCTGATTAATCTTATTCGACTGATTATTCCATTGGAATTAACCAATCACATTTGTTATTAACAGAAATGATAAATGTGATTGGTCAATTGATGATTGATTTTTAATAGCTGAGCAGTACCATTATTTCAAGAAATTATTTTACATTTTTACGTGACCTATTAGACAGACATCTTATTTTCTGATATTTTTTACAAGTTTTAAGAATATGAAAATATCATGTTTTTCGACAAGAGAAAAGTAAAATAAAGCCATATGACACAAGAAACTTTTTATATATCATTTCTCGTTTCTAATGTTATATAATCTATACGCGCTGAGCTTTAAGATCAGATCTAAGTTTATACAGCTATTGGCTATCCTAGGCCGACATTTATAGTTCTTATATTTAAGATAACATTTTAACCAATAGGATAGCTGTAGCTTCATGAGCTTATTTAAGACATTCTTAAATATAAGAACTGACTATGAATACTAGCCCTAGAGCCACTTTCATCAACTCTGATTAATTTAGATGACTGATTATTCTATTGAAATTGACCAATCAGAGTTCGACTATTTTCCTCACGGTCCAGGGGATTGATCATGTAATTTCATGTGAAATTTTTCACTTTCCATTTTTCACTTTTTATTTTTCACGCATCAATATTTCACGTGAAACTTTTCACATATAGAGATTATGCATGTAACTTGGATGCTTGGAAAGTGAAATCATGAAATAGTTTCATAGATTTTATAACTAAGAAAAATTATTTTATTGATACAGTATTATATATCCGATTGTATCCTTTTAATATCCGATTATATATATATATATATATATATATATATATATATATATATATATATACTATGTACACTTAGGCCTGGTTTATGCTTCGGTTTTAATCTTAACTTTGAAAGTTAGAAATAAAGAATGCCATAAAGTCGTTTATGCTTTATATTAAAAATTCATTGGTTCAACAATTATATTGTTGTATATGCAGCTATATTGTGACATTTTGCGTGCGATAGCTCGAAGAGACATATTTATAACTCGTTTATGTCCTTCTATTATAGCTATATTTTAAAATTGATTGTCAGTTGACTGTATTGACTGTCAGAAAATGGGAAGTGTCCCGTTTGACCACGTTGCAATTGGTCACTTACAACGACCGACGCCTGGAGATTTTCCACTGGATCAATCAATCAAACAATTTTATTTTAAATTGGCCAATTGACAACGTGGGCACTTGTGGGCGCCATCCTTGAAAATGTATAATGGTTATATAAATATAAATTTTTAATTCTACCAATAAATTTTAACATAGCCTATATATGTTTGTCGTGTTTAATTCATTGGAGCCTAACATGGCTTGTTCTGTAATCTGCGCGAATTAGCATTCTTCATTGTGTCCATACTGGTTATCCATCATCATATACATTGGTATTTATAATTAATTCTTATATTTAGAGTATTATTTATAATCAGTTTTTATATTTAAAATTGTCTTAAGTTTCGGTTTACAATAGTAAGCATTAAGTTGAAAGAAAATGAGCAATCATAATCTATTATTTTTCTTACATTCGATTGTGATTGGTCAATTGGCTTAAAGCTTAAACCTATTATAGACCGGAACTTAAGAGTATGTTTCAACCAAATGAATACTGCCTTAAGAGAAAATTGACTATATTGTCATCTGTCGGAAAATAGAAGCTGCAACTTCGAACATTTCTGTTCCTCTCCCCCTAACCGTCTTTTTCAAGCTATTTTACTTGATCAATATATTTACCATAATCATTACAAACAATTTTTTTATTTTTATTTTTGATTGAAGTTTTAATTAATTTGTTAATAATATCAATGTTTTGTTATCCATAGTATAAAAATTATGAAAATTTAGCTAGTATAATGATTTGTGATAGTAATTTCATCAATAGCTTGTGATACCAGAAAATCTTTAAAAAATAATTAGAACTTTTTATAAAATATTTTGTAACAAAATTTAAGTAATCCTGTGTTCAATATTAAATGTAAAATTTATGATATATATTATAATTGATTGTTTTACTGATTTACGAACAGATTAAACATTAACGTGAATAAAAATATTAATAAAAATAAATTGTTAATTATAATACTTTGAAACTTGTTGTATATCTTCTTATATTTATATTTAAATATAAAATCATATTAATTATAATATTTTAAGCTTAATATATGACAAAAAAAGAGAATGAACTTCTATATATATTTGGTGGAAGAGAACGCTTGTAACTGACCGTGTGGCCTAATGGATAAGGCGTCGGACTTCGGATCCGAAGATTGCAGGTTCGAGTCCTGTCACGGTCGTAATATTTTTTTTTCACAAAATAAAACATCTAAGTATTCACATTATACAAAATAATTTTATTCATGCTGGTAACAAATTTTTCATATATAATTAGGTATGATAAGATTTCATATATAATTTTTCATATATAATTAGGTATGATAAGATACAATTATGTATAAAATTATGTATAAAATGTTATAAATGTATCTATATGTGTTAAAATATAACATATGAATATATATTTATGTAATTATATATTTTTTTATATAAACATATTTTATAATTACATATAAAAAAATTCCATACGGTTTATTTTTTATCTTCCTTAATATTTATTAAATTATTTTCAAAAATATTTTGATAAAAATTAAAATAAAAGTAATAGAAATATATATATAATATAATAAATAAAATAATCTTTTCCTTTTTAAAATTTATTAATTATTTAAAATAACATTAATATAAATTTAATTTTTGTTTATGCTCAATTTAAACTTATTTTATTTATATTTTGAAGAAAGTGGGATAGATAGCATATTTTACTAAAAATTTTACATTGTTATTATATTGTATATTATATGTTTTGTTTATTACTGTATTGTACTTTATATGCGTTTTTGTTTTATTTGAATGCTTGACCCAAATTTTACGCGCGTGTGCGGATGTGTGTGTGTGTGTGTGTGTGTGTGTGTGTGTGTGTGTGTGTGTGTGTGTGTGTGTGTGTGTGTGTGTGTGTGTGTGTGTGTGGGTGTGATGTGTGTAAAAGTGAATAACCTCGAGACATTTCCTCGAATAATAGAAAATAGTATAAAGAGCAATGAAATGATGAAAATACAAAGGGCTGTCAAATGTTGTGACATTATTAAGAAAGGTCAAGATTCCTAAAATATTGATTACCTAATAATCTAATTTAGTCTAATACTAACTTAATAGAATTCTCAATAAAATCAATTCACAATTTATTCATTACGTTAAAATTATCAGTAATGTATTTATAAAATATATATTTATATATTATAATTATATATTTATTAAATGTAAAATAACTGGACAGTATTTGATTAATAATAACATTTAATTCTTCCTAAGAAGAATGACAATAAAATTACCAATATAATAGTTTATTATTTTTAGAAAAACAAATATTTAAAAAAAATCTATTTTTGATAAAGAAATGTAATGAAACATTTACATAAATTTTTATAAAATATTTCATGCAAAATAAATACATTAATTAAATTTAGAAATACTTTAGCAACGAGATTTTTCTTATAGAAATTTAATATTAAAAGGTAATGATTATAATTATTTATTTTGAGTATTAAAAAATATTAAATATTATAAATATTAATTATATGTATTAAGAAAAATTTCTTTTAACATATGTACCGATAAATATATAAAAAGTAATAAACAATATTAGATATTGTAGTATAAGAAAATTCATCATCAAGAAAATCATTAGCAAGTTGCTTTCTATTTTAAATAAAGATATTTTAATATTTAAAAATTTTAGATCAACATACAATTAAGTGCTAAATATAATTAGTTCATTGGGCAGACCCCTCAACACCCTTCGATAGCTCAGTTGGTAGAGCGGTGGACTGTAGTAGGAAGCATAGAAGAAGAAATCCATAGGTCGCTGGTTCAAATCCGGCTCGAAGGAATTATTTTTTTTGACTGTTTTTTTTATCAGAAGATTTTATTAAAATAGATTATTATCTTTGAAGGTATAATTTCTATTATAATCTCTATCTTCATTTTGAAAATTATTGCTATTTTTTTAATGAAATTATAGGTGTCAAACTATTATAATTTCCATAAAATATATAGTATTTATAAAACTATACAAATTTATCAAAAGAAATTAAAATTTATGGTGAATGGATTTTTATAAATTAATTTTTAATAAACAATAAAATTTTTATTAAATGTAATAACAAATATTTTGAACAAAAATATACTTACTATTTATATCATATATTTCTATAATTACTATTAATATTGCAAAATATAAAAGTAGAACTTTTTAAATTAAATAGTTATTATAGATGTTCAATATAGATTTTTTTTTCTTTATCTTGTTTACGATTTTTTCTATTTTATAACTACAATTATATTATAAGATAATATAATAATTATATTTTTACATGAACTAAAAAATAAATAAATTTTTAAATATTTATATTTATTAAATAATTATTTTGTTTCAATTATTAAACAAATTTGCTATTATATTATGTTATAATAAATTAAAATATAGAAATATTTTTAAAATTAGACAAATTGCTTATAAAACATTTCTCCTAAGTAAGCAGACGGATAACAGAAGAGGAAAATTAAAAATAATCATTCATTTATCATTCATATGTTTCATGCAGTATTCTATAAAGAGATTTAGAGGTGGTGGAAGAGATGGTTTCATGATTTTCTAGCTTATTGATTCTACACTTCTTCTCCAAAATAAATTGAAGTAAAGTAAAAGTTCCTCCTATTAAATTAAAAGTTGTTATGTTAACAGATTATTAATAAGATTCAGCTCAACTAAAGAAAATATTTCAAATATAAGATATACGAAATACTAAAAAATAAGCTTAAAAATGTTGTTATTTTTAATACGACTTATGTAATATTGTGAAAAATCTATTTTATAAAATATAAAATATAATATTTTCGTAAGAAATATTATTAATATGATTTAAATATAAAATAGAATAGTTTATATAAAATAAAATAGCTTTTATTATTTAAGTTATTTATGTTATTTAATGTAGATATTATATTAATTATATTATATTATGCAATATAGTATTATTATGTTATATTAATTTAGAAAGACATTAATTTAGACATAGTATTTCTGTATGAGTGCAATATACACACACATTATATTAAATAATTTTTTATTATTTAATATTTTTCTTATTTATATAAATATTATTTCACATTTTTTTACATCTAAAAGGATTTAGTAAATATAGGTAAACAAAAAATTGAGTCTATGCGATGTTAACAATTTGTCTATACAGAAGTTATAGAAAAATTATTGTATACTTTTTTTTATTGTATGCACTAAAAAGAAAAACTAACAAAAGAAATAAAGATTAAATTACTATTCATTTCGATATAATATCTTATTTTCTATAAATAAATTAAGATTCTAGGAAATTCTTATCATATCATTTCGCGTGTCATCCATTGATTCTACGTCATCCACATTTAATGCTTATCCATTTATCTATTTTGGGGATCGAAATCTTGCGAAGGTGTGCCACCCTTTTTTGTCTAATCAGAATGAAGTGAATTAGTCCCGACACGAGACCGCACCTAAATATTGTTCGTGTCTCACATAAATAAATTGACGAGACTTTTAAATCCTTTTTCACATAAGTTTGACCTAGTCTTAAGTGCCGCGAAAATTAGAAAGTCGATACAAGTCCTTTGTATTACATTTTTTCTTATTGCTAATGTGATAACATTTATCGACAAATTTCATTACAAAATTACAATTTATTTCTTGTTTCAATAAGTTTTTTAATATAATATATAATAACGTAACATTAACTTTTTAAAAAATTTTTTGTGAAAAAAGATTTCCTTCACCATTAATTTTGAGTTATTTCAATTTTCAAATAATATAAAGTTATATAAAGTAAAATTTGAAGGAATATTTAATTATTTATTGTAATATAATATATTTTAAATATAATTTTATTTTAACATCTTTGATAAAATTTTCAATTATTAACATAAATAATCGCAATTTTTTATTTCTTTTATTTTTCATAAATTAGTTGCCTTAATTTGTAAATTCCAATTTAATATATTTTAATATATTTATAGATTCCAATTTAATTTAATTCCAATTTTATCAATATACAGGTTGGATTTAAAGTGTTACAAGTTTAGTTGTTACAAGCTTAAAGTGTTACAAGATATCTTTGAAAATATGCATAATAGCAAAAAATATTTCAGACAAAAGTTGTATGGTTTTAAGAGGGACGTAAGGCTGTGCTAATTTGATCTTGAATAATTTTTTGAAGGTCATTGACGATCATCTTCAATTTTTTAAATAAAAACCTCCATCTTTTATTACATATTTTTATAATTAACCTCGAGAGCTTTTCAAAACACTACAATAAAATATTTTTCATTAAGTATTTTCCGAGTCATAAGGTTTGAATTTCACATACAATTGGATATAAAATATAAAATATCTTGTATATTATTCATTTTTTGGCAACTATATCTTAATATTTTCATGCACAGAAATGAGGTTAATTAATCGGTGTAAAGAAAACACATATTTGTTGTCCCAAAAAATGAATATTTACAATATGCAACGACGTATTCTTCTTGACTATAATATAATAATAATTATGTATTTTTTTTATATCAATTGATTTATTTCATTATTCTATGCGTAAAAGTATTAAAATATAATTGCCAAAAAATGAATAATTTATGAGATATTTTATATTTCATATCAAATTGTATATCAAATTCAAGCTTCTTAACTCAAAAAACATTTAATAAAAAATACTTTATTATAGTGTTTTAAAAAACTCTCGAGGTAAATTGCAAGAATATGCAATAAAAAATTGGGATTTCTATTTAACAAATTGAAGATGACTTTCACGTGACCTTCAAACAACCATTCAAGGTTAAATCAATAGCACAGTGTTATGTACTTCTTAAAACCATGCAACTTTTGTCTGAAACATTTTTTGCTATTATGCATATTTTCAAAGATATAATCTTGTAACACTTTAGTCCCTACATTTATTAAGATATATAAAAAATTTGTATCCAAGTATTTGCAATAAAATTATTTAATTAAAAGGAAAAAATCTATTTTTACCTTAATACAATGTCTTTAACAAGGTGATTTATCACAAAATATCAATTTATCATATTTTTTTAAAAATTAATAAACTTTTCCATAAATAAAGTTCTTAAAAACAAGTTAATTCTACCAGACTGTTTTTTTCTGCTTTCAAAAAAAAAAAGTAAAATTATCCCAGAGCCAATATTTATATAAGTTTTATGTCTAGAATAAGTTAGATTATATTTATTAGTGTATCATATCATTAAAACATTTGCTAATTTATTTATAAAATCAATCATTTAAAAAAAATATAGTAAAATAATAAAAAGAGACTATTAAGAGTTTAGCGTAACGACGATGAGCTGTAATATACTTGTTAAAATTAAAAATTAAAATAATCGATACATCAAATTTGAGCCATTTTTAGTAATAAAAATTATACTCAATTAAAGTTTTCATTTCGTATCTTCAATGAGATCAAAGAATAAATTTAGTAGAATTTATAAATTGTCCATCAAATTGTAAGACCGAATAACAGGAATTAAATATTATGAAAATAGAAATAATTAAATTATAATTTAACTGGTTATTATAAAATTTTTAAACAAAATTTATCTCAAGTAATAAAATGTCTAATAATGTAAAATGTAAAAATCAAAGAATGCAGTCAGTATAATAAATAAGTATTAGTTAAAAATATACAAATATAATATTAAAATATTTGTCAATGTAATAAATAATGATGGATAGAATATTGTGCAATAAGCTGTTCTTAGATGACTTATCGATTTCGAGTGTCTGTATGTGTCATTCAATTCGGTTCACAATAATTTCACAGAAAATGAATTTTTTTACAAATTAAATTTATAAATGGATAAAATTAAGTTTCATTTAAATTAGAAATAGAATGTAAATGTGTAAATTCAATTTAAAAAAAAATTTATTTTGTATAAAATTATTGCGAGCCGAGTTGAATGACACAGAGATTCGAAGTCAATAAATTATTTAAAATTAGCTCATTGTATCGTCCACTGTTATTTATTATAATTTTAAACATTTTAATCTTATATCTTTGTTTGTATTTATTTTTTATAATAATTGCGATTTTTTTACTTTCACATTTTTATATTACTTGACATTTTATTATTATTCGAGATTAGTTTTATTCAAAAATTATATAATTACCAGATCAATTATAATTTTTAACTTCTTCCTTTTGTCTATACAACACTTAGTTTCTTCCATTTGGTGTTATAGCTTGGATAATTTACAAATTTTAAATTTAATCTTTTAAACCTCACTCAAAAATTTTATCTCATAGCGAAATATAAGCGAGATAAAATTTCAATACTTGATATTTTATTAATTGTAATTTTTAATTTTTTGCTGAAAAAATAGTTCCAAATTTGAAGCAAAACGTTTAAATTTACCGAAACGTTTATATTTTATTAAATTATATATTGATTATTTTTAACAAATTAACAAATATAAGCATTTAGCATTTTTTTCATGCTAAATTCTTTCATGCTAATTTCTTATTAATATTTTCTTGTAATTTTATTATATTTTCTTTTTTTTTTTATTTCAAAAATTCTTATTTGTATATTCAAACATATTATTAAAAAATTAGAAAGAGGATAGAGTAATAAAAAAATTTTTTTAAATTAAGTTAACAATTACAAAATTTAAATTTTTAATATTATTGAATTGCATAATAAGTAGTAATAATATCGCATAGAAGACACGGCGTCTATCTTGTTTTGAATGCGAGTAACAGCTCGAAAGAAATGATGACAACATGTGTTGACACTCTTTTAATGTACGATTTGGGAATAACGATATAACATAAGAGATGAAAACGCATCAATGATACGTTGCAACAAAACTTATTTCGCGAAAACGATAGTAAACGATGTAAATGACGTACATGTAAAAATTTTATCACGCGAGATCAATTAGGATAATTGTGGCTAAACACATATGTAATGTAGAACCAAACGTAACATTTTTCAATTGCACATTTTCAAACCAATAATCATTATCGAGTTATTAAGTGCGATTACTTTTCATTTAGTAGAAATTAACAAATACAGTTTGTATCATATACAGTTATATAACAATTTGAGAATTATTTAATTTTTAAATTTACATTAATTTTCTTATAGAAATTAATCACGTAATGCTAATAAAGGTATTAAATAGCATATTTAGAATATAAATTTCATTTTTAAATTATTAATTTCATATACATAATTGATTACTTTATTTTGTGTATATTTAACTTATTTGATGTCGATGATAATTTAAAATCTTCCTACAAATTATTAATTATTTTTTGCAATTGATTTCACGATATTTATATCCTTTTCGAGGATATTTATAACCAAAAACTTTGTTATCCGTTGAGGAAAAATATTAATTATAAATCTTTTCTTTTATGAAAATATTAAAAATTATCTTATTTATACTTTAATTGTTTTATAATCCGAATTTTTCTATACGATATTTAAGCAGTCATATATAGAACCAGAAATATATATTTTTTAATTTTGATAACATTTTGCTATTATTGTAATATTTTTAATATTAAATAAAATCATAAAATAAAATCAAGATCAAAAATGCTGAAAAAAAGAAAATGCAAATTTATGTATAAATCATAGCGTAGAAATATATATATATATATATATATATATATATATATATATGTGATAATAATATTCAGCCAAAAAATATAAAAGTTTCAAACACGCGTTGCTTTAAACGTTATAATTTTTATGCGTACACACATCTTATAGGAACATACATATTTTCTATTTTCAAAAGTTAAATTTTGAACTATTAAATTTACGCTCAAAATTTGAAAATGTGTCAAAACTGAAAATTTATAATTCATTTATATATATATATAAATGAATTATAAATTTTCAGTTTTGACACATTTTCAAATTTTGAGCGTAAATTATATATATATATATATATATATATATATATATATATATAAATTATATATATATATATATATATAAATGAATTATAAATTTTCAGTTTTGACACATTTTCAAATTTTGAGCGTAATTCAATAGCTCAAAATTTAATTTTTGAAATTTATATATATATATATATATATATATATACTCATATATATATATATATATATATATACTCATATTGATATCCCTTTTTTAGTATCAAATCCCGGTTATAGCTTGATACTATCATAAGCACGATTAGTATCCCCCGGTGGCGGTGGCGCGCGTGGAAGCGCGCAGTCGTGGCGTGTCATCAAGTAGTGCGCTTGTGCGAGCCAAAGACAGAGGGCAGAGATAGAGGGCGAGTGCGAGGACGTGAACGTGCTCACCGGCGAGGGGGGAGGGGGGGGTTGAGGTGAGAGAAAGCGACGTCGTCGTCGTCGAAACCGCGGCGGCCGGCACGGCGCTGTAGGGGCCACGGGGGTTGTCGATGCGGTGAGGGGGTGTGGGAGGGCCGTGAACGCCGCGTCCGCGGTGTCCGGCGCTTTCGCGCAGTCTGATGCCGCCGGTCGTGACGGTCTCACGCGTGTGTCGTTAGAATCCGGATTGTTCTTCTGGAGCGGCAGTCGCGACGATCCTCAAGGGGTGGCGAGGAATCGTGAGAGGAGCACCGTGCACCGTCGGGATCGAGTCAGCGTAAAGTTCGCGAAAGGTCACGATAGCGGGATAGACACACGGGATAGACTTGGCTTCACGAAAACGCGATTAAGTAAAGTGATCTTGCAAAAAAAAACGCGACCGGGTTTGTGAACAGGCAGAGACGAGAATCGCATCGCGCGGTCGCGAGCGGAACCGCGCGGAATCGCGGAAATCGTGATCGAGCCGAGTTGCGCGACTTTGCGCGAGTGAGTGACAAGCCCTTGAGAAAGGGCAGCGGAGCTCAGGAGGGTGGGTGCGAATCGCAAACATCGTTCGATGCCGCCCTGACGCCGCGAACGGCGGTGGTGAACGCCGCGGTAGCGAGATCGCGAGGATGAACGATGTCAGTCGGTTGGGCCGCGCTGGGTGGGCAGGTAAGAAGGATTACTCCGGGATGCACCACACCTCGTGGGGGGACAGCCCGATACGGCGATTGCCGGTCTCCAACCGCCCCCGGTTTCCGTCACGTAATGGCGTTGATTGGGGATCGATTGCATGTGTTGGGGTGTCTGCAGCTAGCCTGCCCCCCGTTTACGCTTGTCGAGGAGAGGGTGCAGGTTCTGAGCCGTTCGACGTGGACTGCTGCTGTCCAGGCCGGTGGCGAATCGATTTTCGCGAGGGGCGAGAGGCAAGAGGGCGAGGAGCGAGGGGGTTTGCCAGAGCGAGAGAAGCGAGCGGAAACGGGGGCAGAGGCGCATCGTGTGCGTGGGCATAACGATGTGCATGTGTGTGTGTGTGTGTGTGTGTGTGTGTGTGTGTGTGTGTGTGTGTGTGTGTGTGTGTATATGTGTATGGCTCTGTGTACACAGAAATATAAGTTTGTGTTTGTATGTGGGTGTGTGAGTTTGGGGGTGACTTCGAGAATGAGTCGAGCGTTGAGAACGGCTCGTGAGCAGGGTGAACCGGCCGGACAAATCGGAGAGAGAAGATGTCGTGCTTCGCTTCGAGGTGATTCCGTTCCTGTTCCGAAATTAGAGACCGGCCACTTCCGGCTATCTAATCTCGTTCTTTTCTTTCTGGGGTAGGGGAGGGCGAATAAGTTGCAGGATGACGTTGGACTTAATGTCGCAGCGGATGTACGGCCTGACAAAATCGCCGCATCGTCTCGCTGACGTCTAATTCTGATGAAATCACTATCAAGCGTCTCGGATTGAAATTGTATTTCTCGAGAGGACGCGTGTAAATTCACTGTCACTTCGATTTACCCTTTACAACCGTTTCGCAAGTTAAACTTGCAGTACAGACAAAGTTATAATACGAATTGCAAGTGCGTTTCATAGCAGAGAGAAAGAAATCGTGACTGATGATTGGTGGCTGCAATCGTGCACATGTGTCAAAGTCAAATATAAATTAGACCTTTTAAATCTGAGCAATTGCTAAAGCTAGATAATAATTATTTATGTTTTTTTTTAATTTTATTTACAACTTTTGCAGTTATATATAGTTGATTATTTCATGTGCTAATTTTGATACAAATTAAGGATGATCATATTAAATTGGGATTTCTTAAGTACAACACTTACAACACGTACTTTTAAATCAGTGTTGTACTTCTCAAGAAGTCATTTTAAACAAGATCAAATTTTTCATGCTATTGTTGTAAAAACATGCAATGGATTTATATATATATATTTATAATTTTTTGCTTTGTTTTGTTTTTATTTTGTTTTGTTTCATGTATTTTCATCAAATAAAAATAAGAAATTTGATTTGTGATTTATGTGAAAAAATTATAATTTTATCAAAGACTATTAATTAAAATTGCACAAAAATGTCTTTCTGAGAATCGTAATTAAGAAAGAGTTTATTTAAAAAAAAAAGTATCGATCAAAATATAACTTATTATGAATAAAAAAATGAAAAAGAAATGATTTGAGTATATTTATTCAGTAATAAAGAAAATAAACATAAAGATAGATAGCTGTCTTCTATAATTTTGCGATTTTCTTTTAAATTATAGTATAAATAATTTTTATAAATGAGCTTTTAAATCAGTGTTGTACTTTTTGCAGTAAAGATGATATTAAAAGTACGGAAATATTTAATTTGAAAATTGAATTCGATTCGGACTTTAATTTTTTTAATCTTTTATCTATTATCGAGTACGATGCTTACTCATACGCATCGTTAAATCGATACTATTTGAGAAGGAAGAACTCATCACTCAGGTGATACTTTTTCCAGTAGGTTTATCATTTGATAACAGTGTCCACATAGTTACTCAAAATTATGTGCTTTAACCGGAAAAAGATTCTCCAAGAATTAAAGTTTATTTGATGTCTTTGATGTTTTATTTGATAATGTCACTGACAAGATTAACAAAATAAAAATCAATTTGTTACTTCCGTATATAGATAACCTCTCTAATACATACAAATGATAAACTATAATAAACTATATAAAATCCTCTGATAATAAAACTTCCTTCGAGTCTTTGTAGCGACTACATAGGATAATCATCGATCGATTCGAATGTAATTTCGAACGAAAATAGTGAATATAACAACAAAATTAAATTACATTGTAAAACTAATAGTTGGATTCCAATAATTTCTACCGTACACTTTCCGATGGTCTTCTATTTATTTTTAGTTTATATCACATATTACTAAAAATTATACGTAATTTAATAAGTCAATTTTAGAAGTCAATTCCAAGAGTTTTAATTTTCCGAGTAAAACAATTTAGAAAATTTGTAAAGTTATTTGTAAAATTATTTAAATAAATACGGTCTCATTCTTTTCTTCTATATGTTCTTATTCTTTGTATCTTTAATATCTCATCTTGCTTATAATTTATTGACCATCGTTTATTGACCATCTATGAACAATATAGCGTAATTTACTTTCCTAATTTATCAATTTCGAAAAATATTTGGCCTTAGGGGACCAATTTCACCTCTTGCCAAATGACTAGTTCACAAGTGACCGTGAATCCGAAAGAAGTGACTGACACGAATATCTCGTCGACTCATCTCTCTTGCGCGCACATGTCTCGGTTGTTGCACTATTCTGAGAGATACGACTGAGTAATCATTGAGACTTGCGGAAACGTAACAGGAATGTCACTTTCGTTTGCGAACAAAAATAGTTGTTGCTACGTCAACTCAAGTCCTACATCTTCTCAGTCCGATTTTAAGTTCGCTCGACGTCTAACTGTCACGGCTTACTCTTCAACTTTTGGAGTAAACCTCTCGTTAGATTAGATTCTTAAATATTAAAAAAATTGACAGAGATTGTTTAGCTTTTTAAGTAATAGTCACACATTGCGTGAATAACTGAAGTATTGAATATTTATTCGGATAATAACTGACGATACAAGTTTTTTTTATTAGCCATTGAATTTATTTGTAATTATATCGTTATGTTATATTTATTATTGCAAATGTGTAATTGAGTAATTGCACAATGTATTTGGACGTCAGCAACAATATAAAAAGATAAATAACTTTTTTACTTGTTTTTTTTTTTTACTAAAAAGATTTAATATAAAATTAAAGTATATAAAGTAAGATATATCTTGATATTTAAAGCGATTAAAGCAATTCTTTGTACAATATTTAACAACATATACCAGCATTAATATATAATTTTTATTTTTTACACAGATAAATTTGCAAAATTAAGTCAAATATTGCTTTGATAACTGACCTGTACAAGCAATTTCCATATTTCATTAATATCTTATTTTTAACTAATTAATAATAATAATAACTAAGTAATATACATGTTCATATTTCCATATGAATATATATGTATATATATATATATATATGCATTTTCTTTTATTATATTTTTATATTTTGATTGTTTACTCTATTTACACAACGTAACGTATTATAAACGAAGTATTACATAAAACGTTTCAAAACTATCGGAGATTTCCATGAAAATCACGCTGCTTTCTCTTTTCCCTTTTTTTATTTTCCTCATCTCTCCTCATTCTCCTTCCTTCTTGTTTCTCGTTATTCATCGCGAGGCATCCACTGTGAACCTAACGAACCGCGATCACGGGGTCGGAAAAAATCGATCGCGCATCGATATATACATATATATATATCCATCGTATTTGGATACGTGCCGTACGAAATTCCTCCACCATCCTTTCTCCGTCTCTGACCCTTTTCCGCTCTCTGATCCTCGTCGGTCGATAGACCCCCGACTGCTGGTCGTTCGTAGTTGCTCTATCTTTGTCTCTCTCTCTCTCTCTCTCTCTCTCTCTCTCTCTCTCTCTCTCCCTCTATCTGTTATTTCTTCGTGAAGTATGCCTCTGTCAACGGACAAGACAAATTACAAATTACATAATTAATAGACATCAGAATTAAGTAATCATAGACAAAAGATTCATATTTGAAACTATTTGAGCAGCATTAATGTATCCTAGAAGTTTGAATCACTCTATGGACTCTTGTTATCAGTGATAAGACATTCTCTGTCCGATAAAGGACTTGACATCATCTAAGTGATGAATCCTTCCTTTTTAACTAGTATCAATTTATATATACAGCGAATATTGCAATCGATAAATAATATGAACAAATAAGGATATCGATTGCTCGACTTTTCTTAGTATCCTTTTTATCATTTTCAAACATTATCCCGAATACTTTGCTTACAATATTTCTTTCGTATTCTCTTGCTTTTTTTCGCGATGTCAAGTTGCACCTGACAAATAGATTAAGCTTTTTGTGATTTCTAAGTTTATCTTGAGCAGTTTGACTGTTCTCAAGATTGGTCGAATGACCTTAGAGCAGTTCCGATGTCTAGATTGAGTGTTCCGTGATATGTTGATAAATATCCAGGAGGAGGTCTTCGAATCCTCCATGACGCAAGGCCGAATGAGGTGATGGTAGATAATGAGTGATATAAGTGCTTGGACGAACGATCTTCGAGTACGATACGAGACAAATCGAAACTCGTCATGTTGTTCTCCAACTTCGGCGGACAACGACTGGATTTGCTTGAGTTTCCCCACAAGTTGCTGGGGACTCAAATCAGGTCGCTTGCTTGCCAGCGAAGTGTACAATAACCATTCGTCATTTCGTGGATAAGAGTATATACGTATAGACAGTATCTAGGATGTGAACACACCACAAAGCACTGTTATGTGCCATGCTATACTGCATTTAATATTTATTTACATATCTTTTGACTTTTTCTAGATTGATTTGCGATTATTTGCGACAGTACTTAGTTTATTTTTCTCATATGATGATTTTTTTCAGAGATTTATAGAAAATAACTTTACAATTTTATTCTTTATAATAATATCATAATAATGACTATATAATAGTTAACAGTAAACATTAATAGTAAAAGTAGTTTTTTTAGATGTAGTCTTAAAACAAATATGATATTTTTATGTTATTATTTATTGAAGTGTATTATTAATTTTAAAAATTATTATTATATAATTATAATACTGTTGATATGTACTTGTACTATGTAAATGAATCTTAAAGAAGTTGCATTTAGTCTTAATTAAAAGTTTAAAGTTAGATGACGTTTGTAAATTCATGAAATCTTAATATGTATTATATATATGTCTTGAGATTTTTCATTTATTATATGTTTATTATATTGTTTTTACTTTTTCATAATTACAAAGTATGATGCTCGTGTCACTTGTATTAATTTAAAATAGATTAGTTGGAGCGTGAACGATACTTTAATTTAAAAATTATTTATTTTCTATTTTTTTATACGAAATAATTTTTGTAAAAGTAATGTAATACAAGATTTTATTTGAATCATTAGATTTATACTTCTATTATAATCCTAGCTGTACACATTCTTTTTTTTCAATCTTGTTTTACATCCTCGGATCTCTGAATGTGTAAAACATTCATATTTGTTATCGTATATACATTCATATTTGTTAATTTTCATAAAAATGGACATATTTTAATTAATTTTTTTCAATCGGTGGAAAATTGATCAAAGAATAAAACATAAAATCGATAAAATTAAAGAGCTTCGAGATACATAAGTTCAAAGAAAAAGAAAAGTTCAGGAACGTGAAAAAATCTCGATTTAGAAAATTACGCTGATCCCGAGAACCCCAGTATGTAATTATAGCGTTAATATAACATATCTTCTTTAATTTAAAAGGGTAATTAATTTTCTGCTCTACTAAATATAGATTGATATTTCTTTTTTTACTTATTTACTTGTAATTTATTAAAAAGAGTTATTTTTATTTAATCATTGAAATATTATGACATCTTGACAAATTAGATAAAAACTGAATTTTTAATTTTTACTCATTAAAAACATTATTTCGTGAAATAGGTAATATTTTTAGACATTATTAAGAAATATGTAAGTATACATTAATCATTATCAAAAGAAAGAAATAAAATATATTTATCCGATCGTATAGCTGCGAATCTCTGTTATCTATCTGACATTTCGGCCTAGATATATATATATATATATATATATATATATATATATATATATATACTTATTAAAATACATTTATTCATTTTTTATCATTTATTTAATATTTATATTAAAATATATGGGAAATATTTATAACATTTCAAATATAAATCTAAACTAAAAGCAATACGTGAAGAAGCAAACACACGAAAAGTATTATTAATGGAAAAATTCAGTTTTAAAAATCGCTTTATTAAAAAAATTCTCAAAAGAATTAGTTTGTAAAACTTGATGATAGAATATTAGTTAGGAAGATAAGATATTAATTGGGGAAGACAATCTTCCTCTAATAAAATAGATTAACACTCGATGCTATTAAGTTCTACGCAAGGTAGTGTTGGATATCGTAAGGAAGATTAAGGGAGGGATTCAAGGATACGATTAAACGATTCGTTCTTCGAGGTCGTGTGGCGTGACGGCGGAACCAACGTCATCATCTCCACCGATATTCTTTTTGAGATCTGTCAAGGACAAGAGTTCATTGTCTAGACAAATCGACGGCTAAGTAGCGCTCTTCGAAACGCGACGGGACGCATTAAATGCCGAAGTATTTGATGTCAAAGGTGGCGATAGAAGGGCACGGGTAGGTACATAACGGTAGTATGGTGGTAAAAGGAGACTCGATGACGATGGCGGACATTCGCGGAAAGGATTAAAGCACGGGATCAAAGGGAGATAAGCAGATCTGTCGTCAACAGAAATTCCATGGAAAACGATCGATTTTGAGGAAATCGTAGATAGAACCCACTTCAGTTGTTCTGTGTGTTTGTCGTTCTCTCTTTCTTCCTCTCCCTTTCCCCCTTCCCTCCCCTCTCTCTCTCTCTCTCTCTCTCTCTTGTATTTTGCTTTATCGAAGGAAAATTTACATCCGCTTGTTTCAGGAATAATATACATTCAAAGAAAACAAAGTAGTTCCGGCAACCATAATGTGACTCTGAAATTGAAATACTCTACTAATTTTGTAAAGTTATGAGAACGAAAATAATATCGAGAACTATTAAATTGTCGTGGTAATAAATGTTGCGGTAACATTAGATGTTGATATTTTATTAGCTATACATAGCCATTATTTATTCTAGTAAAATGATGGAATAAAAGTAATATATAATATATATAAGTAATATTTAATATATAATTTAGACATTATACAATGTGTCGGCTATATATAACAATTATATTCTTTTAATCGTTTAAATAAACATTTTTATAAAATTACTTAAGCAATACATACTTTTTATATCAATAATATATTTATACAACAAATATATATATATATATATATATATATATATATATATATTCCGTTAATTTTACATCATTATTTTCTTGTATTCTGTTATATTTTTATTTATCACAAATAATTAACATTATTATATTTCTTTAATTCATATTTATTCATTTTTCTATATCGCACTCTTGTATAATTAAAATTCTATTTTTCCTTAATTTTGTAGTTAATAAGTTTTTAATAGATTTTTCTTTAAGTAAAGCAATTATGAATGAAATATTTCTTTAATCTCCCTCTCCCTCTCTTTCTCTCTCTCTCTCTCTCTCTCTCTCTCTCTCTCTCCTCTCTCCTCTCTCTCTCTCTCTCTCTCTCTCTCTATGATATTTCATGCTTCATGATCATCGAGAAAGGAAAAGTTCGAGAAAGACGAAGTTTAGGCATTAGCATATACTTCTACAGGATGTCTATATTTCGCACATGTGTTGCTGATATTGTTTCGAACAGAATTATTAACTATCTAAGATATAATAATGTAATGTATTCAGGGTTGAGAAAGTCATTTTTTAAAAGTAACTCGTTACTTAAAAAGGAACGATTAGTTACTTTTTAAGCAACGATAACATTATTTTTTTTTAAATTACTTTTATTAAAGCGAGATTAAAATTTTTCTCATATTTCTTATTAAACTATCAGTGTATAAATCTTTTATCTTAAATAAAACCTTTTATATAAATTCGCAAGACTACAAAAAATTTAAGTTTGAAGATTTTAAAATACTCAAAATGCAAATACAAAAGATGTGATTTTCATTAAATTTATTAACGCAGTAAATTTACATTTTTTTAATGCTCAATTCTCTATTTACAAAGGCGGTATTTATAAAATCTGTTTTTGTGATTGGTTTATGATAAACTATTCTTAAAACTATTTTTGATGAGTCTTAAATACAACAACAGACCACTAATATCGATCGAAAACTAAACGTTGAATATATAAAAATTATGTCATAAATAGATTCAAAATATAAAAAGCAACGATGAAAGTAACTATTAAATTCGTTTTCATTACCGTTATTGAAAAAGTGGACGTTATCGTTATAGTTACTAAAAAATATAACGCTGTTATCAGTTTGTTATAAAAAAAAGTAGCTGTAACGGTAACGGCGTTACAACCTGACGCGTTACTTCCTAACTATGGATATATTGCATAACAAATTTTATTCAATAAAAAAAAAAAAAAACGTTTGAAATGTGTATAGGATAATTTTAAAAAAAGATAGAAATACACTTAATTATATTCATAAGTATGATTATAAATAACAATATCATACATTACACATAATTTAAAAAGCATTATAAGATTACTAAAGCGGATGTAGTCAAACCTAACGATTATAATTTAGCCCTACAGAAGTAGAAGATAATTACGTGATTAAGTGTATAATATATGTTTAATGAAACGCATTTACACGCTTAACTTAATTAAGCTTGTTATAATTCATCTCTCATTCTTCTAATTATCTAATTTAATTATATATATATATATATATATCTTTTAATTATCTAATTATCTAATCTGATTCTTATCTTAATGAATTTATTGCGATAATCGTAATTTATTTTTACGCTTATAATGCTTCATGTATAGTGCTGGCGAGAACTTTCCGTTTCTAAGGAGAAATAAGTATAATTGTACTTTACAGGACCCCTCTTACATACGCGTGTACACCCTCCTATGCAATTGCGATCGCAGTGGCGACATCCTGTCTGTAGTCCTTACCGCAGTAACCCTCACGTCGTGGGGTGACGACCCCGCTCGCGCACTGCGGTTTCCTCCTTGTATTTTAGATTTATTATTTATTAGGGGGGGGAGGTGTAGTGGCGAAAAAAAAACGAGCGCACGCTAAACTCGGCACAGACACGTGTGGTGTTAGTTTTGAGTATCGTTTTTTTATTAAAGTATCTCGTTCAACATATTAAACATATTTTCTTATTGATAAGAAGATAAAGATGAAATATTCACCAATCAATTTTCACAATTATCAGATTATGTGTAAAGAGTTGTGAAAAGGGCTTTTCCGAGAAAATGAAATCTTTTAAATATATGATGACCTACAAGAATTCACGTAACTGAATAATATAAAAATCAAACGTAAGAAACTTCTCTTAAAACAGAAGATTGCACCATAAAGTTAATTAATGTGTTTAACCTGAACATATTTTAAAAGACGTAGCGAAGTATTAATAATTAAATAGAATTATAAATGTACCATCTTTTCTTTTTCATAGACAAAAATTAAGCTATAAAGCTTATAAAATCTGTGCTAATTTTTCTTATGTCAGTAAAGACATCACTTTGTGTCACGAACACGTAGAACCACTTCATAGTATTATTATTGATCTTCTGTATTTAGAATCGCACAGAATTAAGTGAGCAAAGAATTAAGAATCTATACATAATAAACGTTACATTTTATCAAAGCAGTGTTGTAAAATGCAATAAAATTTTTACATTTTATACTTAACAAAAAACAATTAATTTTGCATTATTTGATAAATGTGTAAATATATCAAGTTTTACGTCTGCAAAAAGACATATATATTTTTTTTTTAATTATTTACATGCGGATTTCTTTCTAAGACTTCTCTTTTATTTCGTCACGTGACTTCATTGGAATTTTTTTTCTCGCTTTCATAAATTTCAAACGTATATCTATTTCATTTTAAGTGTACACTAGTTCAACATAAAAAAACATACCTTTACTTAAATTCTAATGATTAAAAAAAGGATATTGATTAAAGATTAAAGATATTGATATGATATTTTTGTAATAAAAATCCTTAAAAATCCTTATCCTTGTAATAAGAAAATTAATTAGAATAATACTAAATTAATTGTCTATGAAAGTATATATAATTACATATCAGGAATTTATGTATTAGAAAATTTATTTATAAAAAATTCTAATATATTTAGTATTTCTAAAATTATTTGCGCACGAATTTAATTTAGTCTGTCAAATTTTAATAATAAAATAATGAAAACAATATCTATTGATTGAAGTAATATTCTTGTAAGAAAAAAATTGATTAGAGTAATTTAACACCAAATTAGTTTTCTATTAAAATATATATAAATAAATTATATACAAAAGATTTGTGTATTACAGAAAATTTAGATTAAAAAATTATGTATGATATGTTTGATATTTTTAAAATGATTTATGTACAGATTTTATCTAGTTTGTCAAATTTTAATATATGAAAATTAAATATAGAAAAAGAAGATGTTTATTAAAGTAGTATTTTTGTAAGAAAAAAATTGATATTGATTGATGAGTAATTTAACATCAAATTTTTTATAAAATAAATGAATTTTTTATAAAAATGTGTATAAATTATATGCAAAAGATTTTTGTATTATATATAGAAAATTTATATTGAAAAATTCGAATGCGTTTGGCATTTTTAAAATTAATTGCGGAGATTTTATCTGTCAAATCAATAGTAAAATTAATAATAAAAAGAAAATATTAGTCAAATTAAAAGAAAATTATAGTCAAATTAATAGTAAAAAGAAAATATTTATTAAAGTAATATCTTGATAAAAAAATTGATCAAAATAATTTTCAAATCAATTTTCTACAAAAATATATATAAATCATACACAAAAATTTTCCGTGTTATAAAAAATTTATATTGGAAAATTCGAATATGTTTGATATTAATAACAAGCGAGAAGCTGTTTTATGAATTTCTGAACAGGAACACAAATGGAATCGCTTTATTATGTTATCGATCTTCTGTATTTAGAACGGCAACGTACGCCGCGTCAATTAAGAATCTCTACGTATATAATAAATTAAACAACGATCTCTTTAACGTAATAAATTTTAATTACATTACAGATATTACAATCGAATAAATTACTACATTGAACAATGAATCGATTTTTATGCCATTTAATTCTTACGCCATTTTTCCATGTTCCGTTACGCATTATACGTTCGTAAACTATTTAGAAAGTTTATGTAATTATCGAAGCATCTTTTTGCTTGGCAGGTAAAACGACGATTTACAGCTAAGCGATGATCTTTTCACGAATGTGATCGGATGGGACAACGTGACGTATTGAGAAACTGCTGAAGGTTTATTCCTTTGGTCTTCATCACGTTCCTAAATCACGTTCATCGACCGGAGGAAAGTTTGACCTGCTTGTGGTCAGAGGTAAGCCCCCCTCTCTCTCTCTCTCTCTCTCTCTCTCTCTCTCTCTGTCTCTATATTTTTCTTTAGATATACATTAATTTACATATAGTAAATTACGCCGTTAAAATAGCGAATACCGTACCCAAAGTATACACATAATAATGAAAATCGCCACGACTGTTTCTTTGATTTACATTGTTTTTGTTTTTATACTTTGACATTTTGATACGTTTAACAAGCTCAGTAAATTGAAAGAATTGTTTTCATAAAGTAATATTTTTTTTTTATGAAGTATTTCACGATATATATTCAATGCTTTACGAGTTATAACAAAGGAATTGTTTGTAACGGATAGTTTATAGCCTAAAGCTTTTTTAGCTATAATACTGGAAAATCTCCAAATTTATTTATTGCGCTTGGATATGCATTTTATTAGAATCTAAATATTATTTGCCAAGTTTCTTTAAATTATTTATAATTGACTATTATAGAATAATTTTAATAAAAGAATAAATGTAATTTTTTTGTATTCTAGTAACTATTTAAAAAGTAACTATTTAAAAATAAGGTTGTTAAGTTATGAAATTTAATCTTCAAACATATGATTTTTTTAAAATGTGTTTGTAAAAATTAATATAACAGAAAAATAATTTCAATATTCGGTATTTTTAAAAAATAGAAAATGCAAAGTGTCCCTATAAATTATCCAGAAACAAAAAAATTTTACTGAAAATGAGAATACCGGATGAAAAAAATTATTATTTCAAGCTCTTGATCCTTCTCTATAAGTTTCAAGATTGAAAAAAATTAAAATCAATAAGCCCATGTATACGTACATGTAGTGTCATTTTCTTAAAAAAAATAGAAATGGATGAAATAGACCAAAACAAAAAATAATTGGTTGGAAGGAGTAACGACTTTGCTTTTTTTTTCTTTGATGCAGTTGTGAGCAACGCCAAGCATGGCGAGGAGCAACGACAGTGGTTGTGGACGCGGTTCCAAGCACATCGTCCGTCGCTGCGATGCCGCCGTCGTGTCACGTGGTAAGGCAACGTCCCAGCAATGCGAATCGATTGGCGTCGTTAACGGCGGCAGCGTCCAGCAACGTAACAACGGTGACAGCACCGCGAACAGCAACGGCACCGCCACCGGCATCACCGCCAGCAGCAATGCCAGCAATCACAGTCAAATAGAGGGTACGGCAGACTAGAGTCATCCTTTTCGACACAGACTTGGCGCACTTCAGGATTAACGTGAGTACCTACCGCATTTATATCGGTTGCCTTTTTGTAAATTTAAAAGATTTTTGCAACTAAGACAAGAAGAATTGTAATAAAATTTTGAATAGTATACAGAAAGTATACTATTATTTTATATTTATGGTGGATTTTCTTTGAAGGCGCGAGGCGTCTACATAGAAGAGAAATAAGCATTTCTCTTTCCTCTCTTCAGAAATCAGATATTTTAAGAAATTAAAGATTATTTTAAAATAATTTATGATTTTTAAATTAATTAATTTTTTTTTGTTTTATATACGTGAGTCTGTTTTCAAGCTAAATTTTGGATCTGTCTTTATATTTATTACAAACTGGTTTTATATTTATGATTACAAGCTGTTGATAGAGGAAAGATTAGCTTGATCTCGTTTGAAAAACGATAATAAATATTAATCCTTAAATATTTCAATATGAGGTCATTGACAGGATTTTAATACTTAATACTTCATGAATACATTTCTATTTCTTTAATATTACTGTAAAAGATTACAAAAAATCATTTTAATTATGTAGATTTGCACAACAAGTACATGTTATACTATCTTATATTATATAACTTTAAATTTTAATATAAGTCTTTAAATATCAAAATATTTAAAGGATCTTTTTAAATATTCTTAAAAAACTGTAAAGAAAAAAATGTTGATGTTCAAATAGAAAAGATGCACATTTAGGAGAAAGTTACCAAATGCATATCATTTAAACTATTTTTTATTATGATTATCATTATATAATAAATAGCTAATAATTATATGGCTGTATCTTATTAGTTCTAATTTATAGAAATAAACGATGAAAATTGTAGCTTCCAAATCACTTATTATTGTATATCTAATCTTTTATGAATAATAAATTAATTTGTAGCAAGTCTTTTTGTAATGCTGTAAAAAATATGATATATCTCCATTTCCCCCAATACAATTAATTTTGATCTTGGTTCAATTAATTTTTTATCTTCTTCTAATTGACAGATATAAAGATAGAAAGTGAGTTTAAAGTTAGAGATCAAAGTTATCTGCATTAGTTGGAAGGGGAGTTAGGCAACCAATCATCTAAATTGTACTTATGGGTCTTCTAAATCATATTCTTTGCAAGTATCGTATTTATGAATGAAAACAATTAAAAATATGAATTATTAAATAACTTAATAATCTATTTTATAAATTATTTATTAAAAAGGACTTGATATTTAATAATAATAAATAATAAATATAGATAAAAATGTCGAAATAAAAAAACTGATTTGAATTTGTTTTTACAATTGACATATTTCGTCAGTTATCAACTTTACTATTATCAAATGTCTATTTTACAATAATAAATATAATAAATAATCTTTCGTGATGACGATATGATTTAGGAACTTAAATTTTATCAAAATATTGATACAATTTAAATCTTTATAGGAATTGCCTTATTGTAATTTAAGAGGATTCTGACGAGAGAACTCCGACCAAAAACGTCCACACATCTAAACATACATAGATACATTTATATATACATACATATATACATACACTTATACATACATTTCTGTACACACATGATATACATATAAACAAATTTTCGTATTGCTTTTTTGCATTACATTAAGTATCTAGCTTAATTCTAAGAACTCAACGTTGTTTCTTCATGTAATCTTCTAGTCCAACAATGTCAGTTTTGTAGGTACAGGCTGTAAAATTTTTATATAAAACAAACATTGACGCGACTTGACAGCGTTGGACGTCATTTTAAAGTACCAAACTATTGAAAGGTAAAAAAAGGTTTAAATTTAAAAAATTTTTCTCGCTTTTGATACGAAATTTATATACTAGACACGTATACATAAACTTTAATTGTGGAAAAGGATTTTCAGATCTATAAAATTAATAAAAAAAAAATGAGAGCAATATAAAAATTACTGCGTTTTGTCGGTAATACAGACAAGTCCAGCATAGTCCCTTAAGTGACTAAGGCATATTCGGCAACTTTCCCTTAAATATTTTCTATACAACATAAAATAATTTACAAGTTCACAATTCAAATACTTTCGAATGTATCTATTGAGAACGTAAATTATACATTATACATTATTCATGGCTAAATTTTATTTAAGGGTTTATAATTTTATAAACAATCCGATTGATCTTAAAACTGTGACTGAGTTGCAAATGATTAATTAACGTAAATATCAAACATGCACATCTATATTGTTACCATGAGTTTGCTGCAGAGGATACTAGTGAAGAGAGCAGACGATAGAGAGGACGTAAGGGGGGGGGGGGGCGGGAGACGTGTCGAGCAATTGTGCAAACAAATTAAGCTAATTAATCGGGAAGAGCGCGACTGTACTGCAGTTGGACACCTACATCCGAGTTCAGCTTCTCCTTCTTGTCGTTTTCCGTTCGCATTATTCGTTAGAGCGAGAAGAAACGAAATATTCTGCTTCTCTGCGAAAACATTAATTAAGTGTGACAAGCGTCTACGTTCCGTCATAAGTGACAGATTATATATATTGTTGCTTTTTGTTCTGAAACTGTTAGTCGTGTTAGTTAATTTATTTACACGCACACGCGAGGAAAATCTGAATGATAATAAATGCATCTCAATTCGTTCGACATAAATGCTCGTAGTAGTTAGTTAATTTTTCAAAGAGTTTCTATTAATAGAAATTTATTATATAAAAAATTTTTTTTTGAACAAGATTATTAGTATTAGTATATGTATTAGACCTTTATTAAGAGTTGTAAATTAAGCTCTAAATTTTGTTACATATGATAATGCAGCAGAAAATTATAATCGAGATTCACCTTAATATTTTCAAATTTATATAATATATAATAATTCCACATGCGATATTACATTATATTTATGCCATTTAAATTGCTTAACTGGATATGTTAAAAATACTTTAATAATTAGATCTAGAAATAAATTTTAAAATATAATTAGGCCTGAAATTTTTATTTTAATTTTAAATGAATATCTACTTAAGGTTAACATACATAAGTTTGAATCATACATGTTTTTATATATTTGTATCCATTTTTTTTGGCTTTTTGACACATATTGTAACATCTTTTTCAAATATTCTATAGTTTAAAATCAAATCAAAATCGAATTAAATCAGAATCAAGTAGATTGCTGCAGTACAAACGTAACAAAATTTGAGCTTCCATTTCTGTTACTCATTAAACATTGAAATTTCGTTTGCCGTTTAGTTTGTTGATATTTCTGTTGCAGAGGACGAGAGGGTGAACGCATCTCGCAGAATGAATTCGTGCGCGCTCTACTTCTCCCAGCTGCGGGCGATGCTCGTGAGGAATCTCCTGCTGAAGAAACGTGACACGCGGAAGACGTTTATGGTATGTCCATCATATCCTATTTAATTTTAATAAACTGACGCAATTAAAGTTGTCCATCGTAATAACAATCGCCACTTTTATCTCGCTTATATAATATATAAAAGCTACGATCGATTATTTTCGGTGTCTTTAAAATGGAAACTGGAACACTCCTAGTCGAACACTCGATGTGATTTTTCATTAACCTGGTGGATTCGATCGGGGAGAAATATTTATAATATAATATAATTAAATTAAAAATCGGCACCAGCTATCTCAGGGAATATGTCGCGGGCCATCGTGTGTGCCAAATGGATATTCGTGCCAAAGTCACTTTCGAAGGTTTCCTTCGGCAGGCAATGGCTGCTTATCGAAATCTATCGTGCTAGAAGTTGTTGTCACACCGCGAGAAACGAATTGATATTTCGAATCGATTTATTTTCTGCATTTGAATGTGCACAGAATGTCAAACATCGTCGCACCGACTCTTTATCGTACAATGTAAAACTTTCTAGTTTAACGTAACTACATGCGTCTATAGGAGAATTCATTTAAAAATAACTGGGATATATAAATCCTTTCTATTTTCACTTCCAAATTTAATTTACAACTCTTTGAGTTTTTGTTACTTTCATTTTAGATAAAAAGTTAAGTTCTTTTTTCAATTAAGTTTAACAACGCAATAGATATGGAATGGAGATATATTATTTTAACGATCTAATATAAAAGCTATATAACTTCAGTTTAGAACTTCCGTCAAATCGTCGCCGAAAATAGCCAACTTCACATTCATTAGGTAATTCGTAGAACCGTATAAGAGAATGACAAAAGTAGAACAACGAAAAAGGAAAGATAGACGTGGATAGACGTGGTTTGTGAGAATGGCGACGGCACGACTGCGTTTTGTCGCAGACGGCGTTCGCCAACCACGTTGCCAATTGGGCGTTTTTGCGTAATTTCAGTGCCAACTGGGCCAAGGGTTGGCGGCGAAGAAGGGGAGATTCTTCGTCTCGTTGAATTTTTCGCGTTTTTTTTACATTGTCGTCGCGTCGCACATTTTTGTCTTATATGTAGATTTGCATTCATGGCTAATTAGAACAATTAAAAAATTAAAACATTTTATAACAAAAAAGAAATTATAATTATACTTTGATAAAAAATCATGTTCCTTAGAAATTCAGTTAACATTAATTAAAATAATCAAGAGTTTTGCAAATTCCAATAATTCAATATTTCAAGCATTATTTCACTAAATATTATAATTTTGTTATAAAAATATAATCTTTTACATAAAAAAAGATAAAAATATTTAATTTTTAATATAACAATAGTTTCTTCTATCTATTTAAGTCTTTGAAACTTAATTTATCGGAATGTCCTAATTTTTAATCGATCATAATTTAATTTATATAGCTTGATATCGATTTTTATAGATATAATAAATTGTCATAATTTAAACTTTAATAATTTCGATTAACTAGGACAATCGCTATAAATATTTCACATGTCAGCTGCAAATCGATAAATTATTTAGAAAAGAAAATAGACTTATTTCGATTTTTAAATAATTATTGATCTTTTTAATTCAGGTTTATATATTTGTAGCTTTCAAGATCCAGAATAGATTTAATACGTACATATAAAGATATTTTTCTTTACATGTCTTCATTCATAAATCTTCATAAGTCATAATTCATAAGTCTTCATTTATAAATTGATAAATTATTTAAAAGCTTTAAATAATTTTTTGTCTCAATTTTTAAATAATCAACGATCTTCTTATACACACACACACACACACACACACACACACACACACACACACACACACACACACACACACACACACACACACACACACACACACTTCAATAACAATTTGCTAGCTTTAGAATACTTAATTAATTTTAGATTACTAATAAACATGCGCTCACACTATTATTTTTTGACATTTATATATGTCACATATATTTTTTCAATTAAATATTAAATCGAGATTTCATTAATTTGTGTCGTAATTATATAAAAATACAAACTGTCAAAATGCATAATCATAATCTTTGCGCTGACAGTTATCTTCGCAGTAGCGAAAAATGAGCACAACAAGAAAATCAATCAGCATCGCGGCAATAATTTCTTATAGTCTTTTTAAAAATAGATTCAGTATTTATTATAATGCACATATCGGGATATATTACATAAAAATTTTTAAAGATAGAATTCTTACTATCTGACATGCACTCGTATATATTAATACACATATTCTATCTACACTCAGTAAGCGATTAAGCAAAAGACATCCTACTATATATTGCGGTAAGATTTTCGAAGACATCTGCGAAGTTACTCTAAAAAGTTACAAGTTCATTTTATTTATTAGTAGCCTGACCTTAAGTGGAACTTTGACCTCCCCTTAAAAACTTCAAGTGCCATTATTATATAATAAGTACCATCATAATGAGCTCACTTTTTGCGAGCGTTCCTCTGTTTGCCATCCTTGGCCTTGAAGATGGCCGGATCGAGAACGTTGACAGGCCCGTTGTTCCATAATGAAGCGGACATGGTCTCGGTGGGCTCGACAGTGGACGGCAGTAGATGAGGTCCGACCAGAAAATACGCCTGCTCGACCCAGGTGGGCAGAGGCAGTCCGGCCACGCAACATTGCCATAGTGGCAGGCCCAAATGGACCAGCATCATGCGAAAGTACGTGGTAAAATTGTCGGCCAGGTGATACCAGCCGCCACCCCGATGGAGCCAAATGCCGGGCGTGTCCTGCTCCTGCTTGGAACGATACGCCAAGTAGATTCGGCCATTTTCGGATCCCGGAAAACATTGGCCGATCTCGAAAAACTTGCAGTCGCGTGAATCTCCAGAGAACGTAGCGTCTTGCGGCTCCGCAGTTTGGGTCCCCGACAAATCCTGCGTCGACGGTCCCCCCGTCTGCCGATCTTTGCCAGCGTACCTTTTCAGCGATGAAAGAGTACCGATCTCCATCCGACCTATTGGAAATTCCTCGCCTACATCGAAGTGAAATGTACTTTGAATCAGCACTGGCTAAATTAAAGACATCGGTTTGGGACAAACCGTTTTCTACATCACGAGCGAAAATCTGAATAAAACACGAAGAGGACATTTAGAATATCGCAAGCCTTTTTTTAGACCATACGATATGGTTTTTCAGTTTTCAACAGTTTATTGAGATTGTTATCTTTTATTTTGAAAACCAAAGTCTGACCATGCTGGATAACATCATTTCAATTTTGTTTTTTTTTTTCGCTTGTCAAATGAAGGATTCTTTCGGAGATTTAGCAACGCTGATAGCGAATGTCTCGACAAAAGAGTCTGTAGCACGCAAGCTTTTTGGAAAATCAGCAAATAATGGTGATTAGGAATTAGTGATTTTTATCAATGTCGTACATCCAAGATTCCATTAATATACAAAGATAAAGTACAAAGATAAAACACTTTTGGAAGAATAAATAAATCCTAAATCCTGAATGCAATTGTTAATTATAAAGAAAGTGATAAAAGATTAGGTTTTATATTACACAAAATGAGACTATCCTTTTATTCTCATTTCTATTTAAAAATTAAATAATATTAAATAAATAAAATTACAATGCCGAATGTATTAAGCAATTAGGACATTAATAAATGTTATTGACGCGTTTCATGCTGCACAATTTTACGTGATTTTATGTTTTTTGTCACTCATGCTACATAGATCATTAGTGATTACGTGATATATTAATTATGTTAATTATATGTTAAATAAATTGTATTCCATAATAATGAAAAAATTATAAAAGTTTATTATTATAGGAAAAGTCTAAGATGTTGATATTGCATTTATCAGTAAATGATATCAAAAAATATTTTCATTCCGTTTCTTTTTACAGCTAAATTATCAAACAACGCGAATGAAAAAAGGCCTAGTATATGTCACCAATAATCCATGTGGCACAAAGAACGTCTTAAAATTAAAATAAACTAATAGACGCAATAATAAAAACTTACAACAATATTATATAGAATATTATCTTGATAATAGAATAACTTTTTGAAAAAATAAATAGTATTAAAAATAATGAAATATAATGAAAAATAAAATAACATTTGTAAAATATAAAGTTACGGAATATGTATTTGAATATTACATGGGAAAAAAATACAAAAAAATTATGGAAGGGCACAGTAAATCGGAAATGCAGATTCGAAACAGTTATTATAGAGATTAAGATTAAAGAAAGTGATAAAAGGGCTAGGTTTTATATTTATATCTGTACATTTTTTTAATTTGGTATATAATAATATTATAATAATTATTAATAATTATACAAAAGCTAGCTTTGTTACACAAAATCTTGACTATCCTTTTATTCTCATTTCTATTTAAAAGTAGAATAGATTACCAGCTATATCGAGATTCCATTGCAGTAGGAAGCCATCGATGGAGGCGTAGAAATTCCGGATGTCCTCGGGAAGCGCGCAACAATGGCGTTGCTCCCAGCTGGTTATGGCACCGGATTCGCAACCGTTTCGTCTCTCGATTCGCACGTTTCTCACGCACGGCAAGCTCTCGAGAATCTTGACCACACCGAGGGTCAAATTCTCGTAGAAGGAATCCTCAGTGACAATGTCCACACAGAACGACGTCGTCTCGTGATTCTTACCCTCCGCCTTTTTTTTGTAAATTTTATTATTTTTTTAAATTGATTTTGTGATAATGAGAAACTTAATGTTGAAAGATTTCTATCCATTTTTTTAGTCCATCCATTTTTATAAGTCACTTGAATTTTTATATCAAAAAGAATAAGAGAGGAATTGTGCAGGAGAGTAATAAAGAATAATTACAGACATAGAATAATTACAATAGCATCAATAATTTTTTTACAAACATGCAACTAAGTTTAAAGTATATTTTAAACATTACGTGAAAAAGCGTGACGAAATCATTTAATCTATGTTTTAATAAATATAAATTATGTATTATATTAACAATTAATATTTTATATCATATTATATGTTTTTTCTCACAGACATATTTTTTAGACTATCATAATTTAGATTTATACTCGCTTTTTTGTCCTGCTCTTTTTACCCCTTTTGTTAAAATACCTCTCTTATGTAGTGTTTGCTCCTTACAACAGAAGAGTTAAAAGACGTGACGAGCAAGTGAATGACGCATTAACTCGCAGATGGAAGCAATTACCATTTTTTTTATGCTATTCTCTTTACGATCATTTTCTACGAGGAAGAAATATAAAGCTCCTATTCGCTCTCTTCCGAATATTATGACGATTTAATCGGCGTTATATCGATTTATGTTATATAATAATGTTAATGGCCGTCAGCAGCGTTGAAGCGATGCAAATTTTTACACTACACGTATGATTCGTTTGTAACACTGTCAAAAGGGTCTGTGTGAACTTGTACTTTTCGATATTTCAGCAATCATTGCGAAGAGTATGCGTCAGTTCTTTGTTGATTCGCCATGACGACGGCTCTTTCAAAGCTATCGATATGCTCAAATAGTGTACAGAGTCTTTTCCTTCATTCGTAATGATTATTTAACAATTTTTTTGAAACTTTTTGATTATTTCTTAATTTGTTGTATAATTCTTTTATATAAATGTTATAACATTTAATCTGTAAAATTAAGATTTTTTTTTCATTAAAGTAAAATTTACTATTAAAGAGATACTTATTATATTAAGAAAGCGTAATTAATATAAATTTTTTAATAAGTTAATCTTATTAAAGATATAATAGAATAAATTATTTTTAATTAATTACGGAAAACAATTATTTATATTTCAGCGATTCAAATTATTAAAAAAAGATAGTTTGCAAACAAACTGTAAAATTCACAAAGTGAATATAAAAATGCGGTAATAAAGATAAAAGTGGCAATAATTATAAGATTCATATCACATTATTATTAATAAATTATATCATTTCATATCATAGTTATTATAAATTATCATGCCTTTTTAGATTTAAATCACAAATAAACTTTTTTTTATATTTTGAAATAAAGTTATTAATCCTATTTGAATATATTCTTAAAACAAGATTGTTAATTTATTAAAAAGGAGGAAATATATTACATAATTTATTAAAAGGAAGAAATAATATAATTAAGAGAATTCGGAGTATTATTTGACATCGCATTTCGAATAATATAATGGAATAGCAGATGCGCATATGGAATATTGAATAATTATGAAAATATATGTATGTACATGGGGGATTTTTTATCATGCAAAATTTAGTTTTTAGAAGCGTAATGTAAAGTGAAAGTTACCATTCTACTTTACATAATAAATAACAAGAGATATTTACTCATTTATTATAAACCGTGCAGTTATAGAACGGCTATATTCGTAAAATGTGCTTCTTAAGAAATGAAAAATTTTTTATTTTTTTCTACAATCTTTATCGTTTATAATTATAAATTTATTTTAAAAATATAAATATTGCATATAGATTTCATATATATATTTTTTAATTAATTAGGAGAAAAGATGTAAAGTAGAAAGAGAAATAAAATATATCATAATTAATAAATTAATAATATTAAAAACTTTATATACACTACACTACACACACACACACACACACACACACACACACACACACACACATAAATTGATATTATTATTATTATTGATATTATTAATCTGTTAATTACTATTTTATAACTTCTTTAATTTGATACAAAATTATTCTTTTATTAAAAAATATATTTATTTATTTTCCCAAGTAATATCAAATAGAGAATTGATCCTTGATAAAATCCTTGCTATACGTGAGATACAATACTAGATACAATACAAATATATAAATTTAATTGAATTGAAATCAGCATCACTTGATTGCCCATAGGAGGTCGTTCTACCCCTCTACATCCTTGGGGCCTTGATTGTAGTGAAAGTCATGATACCAAACCCAAACTTTCCCGCGATGACGACGCAGAGGCACGAAGGGAATATATTCGCATTATTCAACGGTTACAAAAATAACACAATCGCTGTAGTGCCCAATTCTACAGAAACTCTCGTGAGTATTAATTCGTCGCGAACTGAGCGTGTTGAATGAAGTACAAATTGCTTTTGCTTTTAATTATTATAAAAAATATATGAATTTATACGTGTACGGATAAAATTGTTGTATTAATGTCGATTTTATCCTTCGTTAAAAACATTTTTTTTATTAAATGCAAATGAATTTTTCTATATATATTTAAAACTCTTACTTTTTTTTTTATGTAATTTTGGCATCCGAAAAAAATCTCAATTTTTATATTTTTTAATAATTTTAATTTTCCATTTTTTAAATATTTATTAATTATTATATTATAGATACTATTTCTTTGGTCGTACATATTTTTTACAATATTGCATATAATTTTATTTCGGTATAAATTGCTTTAAAAGATGATCTCTTCTTCCCGGATATTGCGAGATTTCGCGTACTATAAAATTAACGACATATTTTCTAGAGCTTCTTAAGCTCCATGAACAGCCTCTGGCTCTCTATGTGGGATTATCCCGGTAAGCTTCCCTTAAACTTCATGGTATTCGACACGAAGGACGATCTGCAAGCAGCATATTGGAGAGATCCTTACAGCGTACCTCTAGCAGTTATCTTCGAGGACTCTCAGCCAATATCACGGCATCTCATGTAGGATCATTTTTATATCATTACATTATTTTAACCATTTTAACCACTTTAAACTTGTCAAATTTAAAATAAAAGATGGCACAATTTTTTAAAGAGAAATACATGTAAAGAAATGTATGAAAATATTATTTACAATAAAGAATATTTTTATTTCTCATTTACATTATTTACAATATTTTTTTTTTAGAAATAAGAATCAAAAATTTTTACAACAAACACCCATAACAACATAGGTTTTGATATTAAAAATTATTTTTACAAGCATAATTTTTAGCTTTTCTCTTGGATTAATCTTTTTAAATAAATTTCTGAATCTGTCATACAATGATAAGTAGTAATAGCAAATTAATGAATCATTAATCATACGAGTAGTTCTTTCTGTTTTCTAACTTTGATTCGACAGTCAAGAAAAATTTCAGGTCAGTGCTTTTTAATAATACATGGAAACCGTTCGTATTTCTTAGATATGAAATTCGGACGAATCCTTCATACACTTTGCCACCTTCGCCAACCGAATTATATTCCGCTCCTATCAGTTGTCGAAAGAACAAGACGGGTCACTGGATGGGTGACCTCTTATCGATAAAAACCGGCGAATCCTGTCCCGTCAATAATTACTTGCATTCCGGCTTTTTGGCCTTACAAATGATGATGGACATTACGAAGATAAAAGTAAGCTTTTCTTTTTATTTCGAAGCTTAATATCTATATCTGTCAATTTCACTACTTATCGATTATACTTTCCGCTTAATAAGAATGTAAATCTGATTTGCCAATTAAAAGATAGCATTCAGAAATTGATGTTGATGTTATTTTTTTTTTTTGCAGTTGGACATGGGAGATTCCGTCGATGTGACAGTACCGGATATTAAACTCACAATGTTTCCCAAGGAAGCATACACCGCTGGTAAGCAATCTGACCCAAAATTTTGGAATTCACCGATTTCCGTGGTAACGTGTTAACGATTATATTATTTTTCTTAGATTGGATGTTGGCCTTCAGAGTTGTTATTCCGCTCTACATGGTCTTGGCACTCTCGCAATTCATCACCTATCTTCTGATTTTAATAGTTGGCGAGAAAGAGAATAAGATCAAGGAGGGCATGAAGATGATGGGCTTAAACGACTCCGTGTTTTGGTAAGATCGTAAACTTTCAAAAAATTCTGTCGAATATCGATTATGATAAATGATTCTGGAAAAAAAAAACTAATTTTATGTACATCTTAAATGATACTCTCTTGCTGTGTTATACATTCCTTTTCTTCTTGCAGGTTATCGTGGTTCATCATCTACAGCATCTTTGTGTTTTTACTCTCTGCCGTCGGAGTGGTGTTACTCTTCACTCTGCAAATGTTTCAACACACGCATTTCCTGCCGATATTTCTTTTGGTAGTTTTGTACAGTTTCTCCGTGATTATGTTTGCCTTCATGATCACGCCATTTTTCGACAAATCGCGTGTAAGTAATTCTTGATAACTTTAATTCGTATCTCTTAAGGAGGTTAAATAACATTTTCAAAAAACCGAGTTTTTTACCTTTTTCGAAAAATTAAAATCTTAGAAGTATGCTCCTACACACAAACATTTTAATGACATTTTAATGAAATATTTCTCAAGTTGTATAAGTATAGTGAAAATTTGCGCACATGGCCGATCGCTCTAAAACAACCCTAATTTTAAATACTCTTGCTCAGCTCCATGTACTCAGACTACAAAATTCCTTCGATCATGTAGTTTATTATATTTGTTTCGTCACAGAAATAGATTCTATGGTAAACTAGTAAATTTGACTGATAAATAATTGATATAGAAAATTTAAATACGTTTTTCTCAAAATTACTTCTTTTCAACTGGCGGCGTCTATAACTGGAACAATTTTTGATTAAGTTTCAAAAAGTAATTTCACAAAATAAACAGTTTTAGAAAAAATTATTTTGTGAAAAAAATTATTTTGAAAAGATATCTATAAGAATACTATGCTTAAGTACACTAATACAATTTTTAAAAATTTTCAAATATTTTTCTGATAATTGAAACTTGAGTTCTCTCCAATAGATTATATTTTTTTATACACAAGGTCTACAATGCTGCGAAACATATACATATATTTATATTTTCATATACAAAAATTCTTAAAGTATCTTTAAAATCTACCTAATCAATAGCCTAATCAATCAATATACTAATTAATATTTTTTCTAGAAACAGTATAGTTATTTAAAAAAAAATTCCAAGAAAGAACTTTTTTTAAAGAGCCTTTACTAATAGCTCTTACTAATAGCAACCCCCTTAATATTTTTAAATGTAAGAGTTTTAATGTTTTTTTGAAACATTATTTTTATAACAATTTCTACGTTTGTACATGCATCGATTACTATTAAATCAGTAAAAATTAGTGGTATATCTTTTTTTTATGTATCTATTGAGATTATTTGTAATTCTCTTAAACGAAAATAAAAGATTTTATAACTTATGCGAAAAAAAATGTCTTTTTACTTGTTTTAGACGGCTGGTGTCTTGGGAAATTTTGCTGTTACGATATTGAGCTTAATGTACTTCATTCAAGTGTTTATAAGTGATTCTAGTTCAGTTATATATTGGTTAGTTTCTCTGATCAGTCCAACTGCAGTCGCCTTGGCGATGGATAAGGTAAGTCTCAAAGTACTTTGTAATAACAATTTATCCTATCAAAATCTCAATCTGATGATTTACATAATTATGAAAAAACTGATGATAATAATATTAATGTGTGTTTAATTTCTTTTAAGGATTATGAAATATATGATTTTTATAATATTTTAAAGGACATAAAAATTAATTTAAATATACATAAAGAACATAAAAATTTATTTAATGTTAGATACTCAATAGCTTAAATAATATATCTTGTTTATAAGATTTTACTTAATATTTATAAATAATTTAACAATCTCATAAATGTTTTTATAATTAGTTTTATAAACGTCTACGCATCATGTATTTTAAAAAGCTTGGCACTGTGTTATGTAGGCTTTGGTGCTAGATCTGCAGGGTGAGGGAGTGAATTTTGACAATCTATGGTCTGGACCTGGAATACCTTTTGGAGGCAGTCTCATCATGATGACCCTGGATATCTTTTTGTACGGCTATTTGGCCTATTATCTTGATTCTGTAATACCAAGTAAGTTTCTTTTTTAACATTTTTCTCGTAGGGGATTTCTCGTAGTACAACAATTATTTAACACAAGAATATTTAATTTCTGTTTAAAATTAGCAAGAATTATAATTATTTATATTATATTAGAAATAATTAGCATATGCATATTTCTGGGATAAAATTTAATGTAAAAATCAACTTCTAGGTGAACATGGAACAAAGAGGCCACCTTGGTTTTGTTTCCTACCCGGATTTTGGTGTCAGAAAAAAGTCCAAAGAGTGAGTTTTCAAGTTCACAGAGCAAAAATATGAAAAGCCATAAAGCCTCTTCAAATATACTACACATATATATTAAATAATTTATATATTTTTCTAAATAAAAAATTGTTGTAAAAATGTTGGAGATATTATCGAGACAAACAACTATTGATATACAGGCTAAGTATTTCAAGCATTTCAAAATAAAATCGAAAGTCCGAAAGACTTTGAAAAATATTTTAAAGTATCTAAAAGTTTATTAGTCTCTCGTCTCTCACTCTTTTCTTAATAATAATAAGGACGCTAGTTGTTGATGGGAGTTATAGGAGCGTCATAGTCTTCAGTGGTTTTCACAGAACTGTTTGCAGGTACCGTCGTCGAATGGCGAATCAAACTCATTCATCCCAGGCGAAGAAGCGAATCGCGACGTGGAGCCGGTGGTGCGCGAGATGAAGGGTCGCGAAGCGATCAGGATAGCCGATCTCTATAAATCGTTCCACAAATGTAGACGTCCGGAGACCAAAGCGGTGAACGGTATTAATCTAACCATCTACGAAGGTCAGATCACCGCCATCCTCGGCCATAATGGCGCTGGCAAGACTACCCTCTTCAACATCCTCACGGGTTTGACCGCACCTACGTCCGGCACCGCCCTAATATTCGGCTACGATGTGCGTGACTCCAATGATATGCGGGCGATACGTAGCATGACCGGAGTTTGTCCGCAACACGACATCCTTTTCGATCTACTGACGCCACGTGAACACCTCGAGTTCTTTGCCGCGGTGCGTGGCATTCCACGCTCGATGATACGACACGAGGTACGTAATGATAACGAGAACATCTATACAGGGTGTTGAAGAAAAACGATTTAGCCTTTATATGATAGAGGTAGATAGTACACACCACATTGAGTAAAAAAACCTTAGTAAACATGGGTTGAAAGCTCAATCATTTCTGAGATATAAATATTTTTGTATATTCTTGGTAACGAAAATGGATTAAAATAGATTAAAATACGCATTCATGAATGTTGAAATGAATCCATATCAATCCATATTATTCCATTACTTTTGTATTTATTTATAAGAATTGAATGAAACATATTTTTATGCCTTTCAATCCAGAAATAAGTTCAGTTTTAAAAAGTGGATACCGCTCAATTCAAAATTCTGGATAGGAAATGCAGTTTTTCAATCCAATGTAATCCAAATTCAATCCAATTTAATCCAATTGAATACAAAAAAAGTTTCTATATGTGTGTGAAAATATTTCAATCCATTTTAATCTTGTTTTTGTTTACTGAGTTATGATTGACTTATTGGCTTCTACGTGTCACATACGATGTTTACTTAAGCATAGCGTATTCTATCACCGATAAATGACTTAGAAGACTTACGTGATCGAATCCAGTGTCAAATAATTCAATAGAGACCTGGAATTTTCGAGTTCGCGATTCTATAAGAAGATCCAAACAAAATAAATGAAAAGGAGGACATCTGGAATCTTCTATAAATATCAAGATTTAGATAGATTTAGATAGAAGATTCAGATAGATTATCTTCCTCTCATGTTGCGATACGTAGAAGTAGTCAATAATTCAATCATGCTAACATACAAAAATATTTATATCTCAGAAACGATTGAACTTTTGACCTATATATGTTCCCTAAGATTTTTTTTTTAGTATACTCTCTGTGTACTCTCTGCCATATAAATGCTGAATAGTTTTTTTTTTTTTTTTCAACACCCTGCATATTCCATATTTATGATTATGATTCTCTACATTGTATGCACTTAGTGTGCATCGATAATAGCTGAGTTAGCAAATTTTTATTTTTTGCATCAAAAATCAATAGTAGAAGTACACTTTTGATTTCCAGGTGAAAAAAACCCTGAAAGACATTGATTTAGTTGAAAAGGCGGATACATTTGCGCGATACCTAAGCGGTGGACAGAAGAGAAAGCTGTCTGTAGGAATTGCCATCATCGGCGACCCTAAAATTATTATCCTCGATGAACCAACCGCCGGGGTGGATCCTTATTCGAGACGACAGTTATGGTCTCTCTTGCAGTCGAGACGGCACGGAAAAGTGATTCTGTTGACGACTCATTTCATGGACGAAGCGGACATACTCGCCGACAGAAAAGCGGTGATTAGCAAGGGAAAGCTCAGATGTTGCGGCAGCTCTCTGTTCCTCAAGAATAAATTTGGCATTGGATACCATTTGACGTAAGAACGCTTATTACATTTATTCTCATATTCCTGAAAGGTTCCTGAAATTTATTAAATTAAAATTCTGATATTTATATAGATTCCGATTTGAAAAAAATTTGCAAAAGATATAAGCGTAAATATAAATATATAAATATAAATTGTAATAATTAAATATAATATAATATAATAAATTTTTAAAGATATATCGTTTTGTTGTTGTATTTATTTTAATTCGCTTGAGATATAAAAATATCTCTCTTCAATTTTTAATAGAGAAGAATATGAATTGATGCAAAAAAAAAATTCACATTTCATCAGAGCTTATTTCGACAGAAAGGAATTGCAAAAAGTGTATATATATATAGATTTTCGTAGAAAGAAGAATAAAACAATAAATTTTGAACATTTAATTATATTATTTTTGCAATTACAGGCTGGTTCTGGAAGGCAATGCTAGGGAACATGCCATCAGCCGATTAGTAATGTCACACGTGAACAAAGCGGAGAAGGCGAGACGTCACGGTCGGGAATTAAGCTTTATTCTACCTCACAATTCTGTGGAAAACTTCGCACCTCTTTTCTCCGCCATCGAACACGAGATCAAGACCCGCTCGAGCAGGCTCGGCATCAGCAGCTACGGCGTGTCGATGACCACCCTGGAGGAGGTGTTCTTGCATTTAGAGAAGGACGAGGAGACCGAGTGCACGATGGACAACTTGTCAAAGAAGATGGTGCGCAATCGCGCGCTCAGCCGATCGCTTTCATTACAATCCAAGAGCACGTCGTATCAGAGCTTGCAAAACGAAGGAGTGACCGTGCAGAGCGACAGTCAGGGAAAAAGTATGTCGATCAACGTTCCTTCTCATCACTATCCAAAATTTATAATTTAGAAGAAAGAGAACGATTCATTCTTTCTATTAAAATAAAATCGAAGATAGATAATTATATATACAATTATGTTAGTTATAAATTTAATTATTAATATTATTATTAGACGTCGATCTTATCTATTGTTAGCATATATGTACTGTTTAACCACCAGCAACATACTAACTTTATTTTTTTAATGGATTTTATTTAGCGAGCGATCTACCGGATGGCGTCCATAACGATCGAAATCCGCCTGTACTCGGCCTCGGCCTAGATCCCATCAAAATTCGGCCTAATTTCCTTCAAATTCTCTATGCCATGCTACGTATAAGAGTACTCAGACTCTTCAGGAATCTCCAATTGTTATATTTCACAATCATCATGCCTCTGGCTCTGATAGTGCTTGGTCTTTATCTGAACAGCATCCGAACAGTTGACATCAAGATGCAGTCGTTAAAACTTAATAGCTGTAAGTGATTGCAATTTGCGTAAAATAGAAAATAATAGCTTGACTTTTTTTTGTTTATGTCCAGTTTATTTTAGAAACAAATGTGCAAATCGACTCTTTAAAAAGCGACATTCCCAAATTTATCAAACTTAATCAGAAGATGTTATTTCAAAAATATTATTTTTATAAAAATACAAAATTATTATATATTTGGATATATTTCTATAAATTAAAGTGAAGAATATGGATAAATAAAATTTTTTATTAAGTAATATATATGAGACAACAATTTAGCTTGATAATCGGGGGCTGTCGCTGCGAATTAAATCCATTCAGATTCACGAATTTATAAACAGGAGTGTGTAAAAAACGTATTTTATAAAAAAAAATTATACATATTGTTAGAATTGATAATTATTATTATTTTTGAAAAATCAATATGCTTTTTTCTCTTAGATACATACAACGAAACCGAGATCGTATACTTAAATAATACTGACCACGATATTACTGAATTGATAGACAGCATAGCTCAAGACGCAAAGCACATCGAGGAATACGATGGCAATTTCGCGAATTTAATGAATATCGCACCGCATATAGCCGCCTTCAATATTAATGATTATAATCTAGCACGACTCAATCTGACCGTGATGTACAACGATACGATGCAACATTCCCTTCCAATATTGATAAACATTCTTTCGAACGCTTATTACAGGTGAGTTTTTTTGTCATTTGTGAAGAGAAAGCAAAGAGATTTGAGTAAATTGAAGTAAATTGAAGAACTATTTTTCAAACAAAAAATATTTTTCAAATTTCTCAAAAGTAAATTGAAAAATATTTTTATAATTAATTTTATATATTTGTATATTTGTATATTTATATAATTTTTATAATTTATATATATATATATAATTTATAATTTTTATGAATTTTTATTTAGATTGATCTCGGGCAAGAACGATGCTACGCCAATCGAAGTGTATACCCATCCCTTCCAACAAACGTCGCAACCTCAACAATTTAACGTTGGCGCAGCTAGCTGCTCCCTCTTCCTCGGCATGGTTTTCATACTATTGCCGATTACTTTAGCGGTAGATATGGTTTACGATCGCGAGGTAAGAACTTTCTTAAACTTTAATTATATATAGATTATTATTATTGTACAAGATTTGTTCAAAACTTGTATTTTTTATTATAAATTTCCGTTTTGATTTTTAGAAATTTTATTTAAATATTAAATTTTTGCCATATTCTTAATGCCTAATATTTAATACTAAATATATTGGACATTAGAGAATACGGCAAAAATTGAAAGAACAATTTCACGTTAACGTGATTTTTATTTAAAATCAAATAAATCCAATGCAAAGTATCGATTTTAAGAGAAATGTCTGTCTTAGATTTTAATTCTTCTTATTCAACAAAATCTTGATTTGTTTAAATAAACTTTTCTGATCTAAATCAAACGAAAGATCAATATATAAAATTAATATTAATTAATATATAATTAATATATAATATATAATATTAATATTAATTAATATATAATATATTGCATAAAATTAATATGCAATATAGTTTTTTTTTTTTTTTTTTTTTTCAGGAAAATTTAATATATAATATATAAATACTTTCCAGATCAAGGCGAAGAATCAGCTTCGCGTGAACGGCCTGTCATTCTCCATGTATTTTCTTAGCTACTTCATCGTACTACTCGGCCTGATGACCTTTATCTGTCTGTGCATCCTCGGCATCATATTCCTCTTCGATGTGCCTTCGTTACGAGAAATACCAGCCATCATCACCCTCGGCATACTCATCATGCTTTACTGCCCATCGTCTATCCTCTTCTCTACATGCCTCAGTTACATCTTCGATAAAGTGGACTCCGCACAAAGCATGTTGCCGAACATTGCGACCTTCTTCGGGCTGCTACCGTTCATCTTGGTCATGATCCTCGACATGCAAGGACTCGGTAAATAATAATCGACATTTATTAAGATCATTTTTCTTCAGCGCGCAATGAAGGGTGCCATCTTTCTCGTAAGTTTTTGATTTTAAACTCACACATTTTAAACTCACACATTGTCAGTCATTCTATGTAATTATTCGATATCTTATATCTTTTTTTTATTTGTAATATCATTGAAATCTCTAAACTACTATAACATTCTGAATATTAATTCCTTGCAGCATTGTTAATCTATCCCGAATTACTTATTTATATATTTATTTTTTTTTTCTTTCACTTTTCTCCTTCTAATTTCACAGAATTTCACAAATTTTATTAATTGTTTTTTTTTTTTTTTCTGAAATCTAACACACTTACACCGACATTGGTCATCATCATGGAACAATCACGGAATTATCCTCATGTCATGGATTTGTCACTTAACAGGTGGGACAGCTTCGTTCGCGTTGCACGTGGCCTTTTCGTTCTTGAACAGCATGTACGTGCCATACGCAGCGGTGTACTACGTGGATCGCGTTCATCTGATGTGCTCCATCAACGCCGCCTGTCACTATCTCGCCATGTCCGATTATCTCACTATGGAGATCATATTGTTGGCTTTCGGTGCGTTGGTGCAATGCCCGATTTGGTTCTTCGTGCTACTCCTCCTGGATATCAACAAGAGCGGCGGCAATGTCAGCGATATCTTTAAACGTTACTTCCTGGTTAGAGCCAATATTAATGTTTAATGTTATCACTTAAAAATTTTACTATTCGCAGGCCTGCTTTTTTTTTTTTTTTTCTTTCCTTTATGTACAAATATATGTATTTCGTCCAACTGCGTCTTATTAAAAAGAAGAAGGCTAGTGAATTTTTCAATTTTCTTTATTTCTATAATTTATTTGTAGATTTCTTCATTCGATCATAAGGTATATCTGGAAATAATTTGCTAGAAAAATCCAGTAATATCTGTGCAAAATTATATAAATATGTAATATATAATATATTTTGCACATTTATATATATCTGTTATATAATTTTCTAATTATTTAATAAATAATATTCTCAATAAGCAATATTTTTATAATTTGTGACATACATATTTCAATTATACTGTTTATGAATAGATAATATACACAATTCAAAGATCTTAAATTAAATCTATCAAAAAAACACATCTACAATATATTTTCGTGGAAATATATTAAATATATTAAATGGTGGAAATATATTAAATATATTAAATATATATTTAAAATATATTAAATATATTAAATATATATTTAAATATATATTTTAAATATATATTTAAATATATTAAATATATATATATTAAATATATATTTTTTAAATATATATATATTTTAATATATATTAAATATATATTAAATATATATTTTCGTTATCTTTTTTGTTTTTATAGCGTGATGGTGACTCTGTTCGTGAGGAAATTATGGAAAATTCGGATATTGGCGAACACGAAGACGCGGATGTAAAGAACGAGCGACAGAAGGTTTTCAATTTTGTTGTTTCGCCAGCTCTTGGTCAAGAGCCGCCCTTAGTATTGCTTCAAGTAAGTTAGTACATACCAAATTATATCATTTGTTATAGTATATAAGTATCAAATAATAAATTCCGCTAAAAATACTTTGCTTGATCTTACTCGATCAAAATTCTAATAATATCTATAAATTCAATTATCTAATTAAATTTATATTTATATAGAAAGATATTTGTGTGTGTGTGTGTGTGTGTGTGTGTGTGTGTGTGTGTGTGTGTGTGTGTGTGTGTGTGTGTGTGTGTGTGTGTAATATTTTATCTTTCGTAAAATTAATTATACACAGTTTTAGCTTAATTCTTCTGTAATATAAGTATTCAGATTGATTTCATTTTTTCATGACGCAAAATTATACTTGTTAATTATTTCTATCTCACATAAATGTAGAATCTGCGGAAAGAGTATCGGCAAAAAGAATCAGGATCGTCGTGTTGCCCGAAGCGCGAGGACGAGCGAAAGATCGCTGTGCGAAATCTTTCGTTGGCAGTGGAACCGGGTGAGGTTCTGGGCTTACTAGGCCATAACGGCGCCGGTAAGACAACGACGATGAAGATTATTATCGCCGAAGAAGCGCCGACGAAAGGCAGGGTACAGATTAGCGGCCATAATATCAATACTCATATGACGGAAGCTTTCCGACAGATGGGTTATTGCCCTCAGCACGATGCTCAATGGAAGAATATTACCGTGCGAGAGCATCTGGAATGCTACGCCGCGATTCGCGGAGTTCCATGGAGTGAAGTTGACAGGTGCGATCCTCCGATATCTTATGAAGTAATTAATTAATTCTTTGAAGATACAAATTGCTATCGCTCAACATCTTCAAAGAATTGCCATCTAAAAATATTAACCGAATATATTTATATCCAAATAATTAATTTATGTAATATTAATAATAGTATAATAATATTAATAGTAGTAGTGCTGTACTATTTTTTTAACAGAATATTTTTTTAAATTTGTAATAATTCAAAAGCAATTGAAATTAGTACAGTAATGCTACTATTATTAATTTTAAGATATAAATATATTTAGTTTTTTTTATATGGCAATTTTCTAATTTTTCGACATAAGCCAATACTATTTTTTTTTTACACTATTACTACTATTACTATTACTTACTTTTTTTTTAACAAAATTTTAATAAAATATCATTCAATTTTAATTACTATACATATTTCTTTATATATATATATATATATATATATATATATATATAATAATTGCAAGATATATATATATATATATATATATATCTTGCAAATACAATTATCTAATTGTTCATTTATTAATTGTGTTGCAGAATCGTGGATCTATATTTATCCGGTCTACAGATTCATGAACACGCCGACAAGCAGACCCAAGAATGTTCCGGTGGAACTAAGAGAAAACTTAGTTTCGCAATGGCAATGGTCGGTGGACCTAAGGTGATCCTTATGGACGAACCGAGCACGGGTATGGATCCTAGATCGAAGAGATTTCTATGGGACACGATTCTAGCTAGTTTCCAGGTGAGTGTACACTTTAAATTAAAGCTATTTCCTAATTTTATTTAATATAATTTCCAAACGATATTAAAAAAAAAAAAAGATTTTCAATATGATAATAATGGAACAATAGTAAGGCTAATGAGAATTAATGTTATAAACGGTGCGCAATTATATGTTTAATTTTATGTTTAATTTTATATATTTAACTTTGTTTATTAATAAAAGGAATATATTCTTACGTTTTTGTATCGCTAAAGACGATTCAAATTTGAGTCGAGTTTGGCCCTTTTCATTAATAAACGAAATTAAATATCTAATTACGCACTGTTTACAACGCTAATTCCCATTAGCCTCATTGTCTAAATGACGTGCTTTATAAAAGGATTTCTTATAGATGAAAAAGAATATAAAATCAAATCAATACAAATAAATAGTAAATATAGGAAGATGGATAACGTGACAATGAATTATTAAGATGAGTCAATATAAGAATTTATGTGGGTATATTATGTAGACAACGATAAAAACTCATATTAAAGAAAATTTTTCTTCTTCTTCTTTAATTAATAGGGCGGCAGGGGTGTTATATTGACTACCCATTCCATGGAGGAAGCCGACGCGTTGTGTTCGAGAGTCGGCATAATGGTGAAGGGTGAGCTGAGATGCATCGGCTCGACTCAGCATCTAAAGAATCTCTACGGCGCCGGTTATACTTTAGAGATGAAGCTGCTGGGCGGCGACTGCACACCGACGACACCTTCCGGCGACAGGATCGCCGGTTTAAAGGAATTTGTCGCCGGCCTCTTTCCCGACGCCACTCTGGAAGAGAGTTTCGCCGACCGGCTGGTCTTTGCCGTGCCCCAACATGCCGTGAACTCGCTGGCTGAGTGCTTCACACAGTTGGAAAAAGGTGAGAAAACTTGAATAATTGAAACTTGAATAGGCTTGAATAATTTCTTCAGACTTCAATTAGTCACGAGTCCAAAGGATACAAAAATCTCAAGGTACTTAAAAAAAAAAAAAAAAAAAATATATACAAAAAATATTGGAAGAAAAATAGAAACAGAAAGAGATAAAAAAAATTAAGAGATAAAAGTAATTTGTTTCTTGAGTCTGAAATATTTCACAACTTGAAGCTTCTTCAAGCTTCTTCTGAAATTTTTTTTAGTTACAGTCACAGTTTTGAGTATTGCACTTCGTCTTAGTGATAGTGATAATCGAATAATTTCTAAATTTGTGAAATTTTCAAAACTTAAAAGTTTTGTTCTATTAGTAGGACTATAAATATAAATTTAAGAATTGCAACTTGAATTTCCCTTACGAGTGAGAAAGTTCTTTATGAAAGGAAAACTTAACGCGGCTGGAATTTATAAATCGGTGACTTATCTCTGGAAATTTCTGTTTACAGCCAAGCTCGAACTGGACATAGAAGAGTATAGTTTTAGTCAAACTACCCTGGAACAGGTGTTCCTCAAGTTCTCACACTAGGGCATTTTTGTGGAATAACGCTCATCGCGTCATCGTGACGCGAAAATAAACTCGCAATTGTGCGCGGAAGAAACTATTTACCTGCGTACAAATGCGGAAAAAAATGTGCTCGAACATGACAGAGACGTTTTTAATTGCTTAATTGATTTCCGGAATTTGTGAAACAATTTCCATTGATTTTTGCTAAGAAATTATGTGATCGCGACGATGTGATGAAATATCATGTCAGCATCTTGTTACTTATAACAGAAACGGCAAATATAACGTATTATCTACTGGTTCTAGCGTTGTATTACAAAAGATTATCAAAGAGACACGTCGTCTCGTGCCTTCAAATCCTTGGAGGGATAATGAAGAAACGAACGAAATAATGAAAGAAGAGATGTTTGTGGGTAGTGTTAACTATTTGAAAGTGTTGCATCAAGGTGACAAGTCGAAAATTTGAAGGTTTAATGAAAAATGAAGAAATAACGAAAGAAAGATGAAACGAACATGATGGAAAAATGGAGGAACGAATCTTATCCAAGATTCGTAGTGTAAAATGAAGAGAATGAAGCGTTACTTAATTGTTCCACAGTATTGAAAAAGCAATTAGGGAGTTGTAAAATAATGAAGAAGCAATTAGAAGTCAGGAACGGTTATGTTGTGCTTAAAAAAAAAAAGATAAGTCACTTTGCAACGCTAGACTGTTAAAGCAAAAAAAAAAACGTAAAGGAGCGAAGAGATAGTTAAACCAATTATCTCAGCGTTGTACGTTCGGCAGCAGTATTAAGGTGACGGAAAATTAGGGATGATAAAACGACGATCAGATAGATAGCTGTAAAAAACCAAAGTCTAGATTTGAGGGAGTGTTGAAGTAACTAGTCGCTTTATAGTTCCAAATGGGCAGAAGGAACGAGGAAACAATACGAGGGAACATACAACATACAAGTTAGCCACTAGTCCACTAGCACGCAAAATTTGGAAGGAATATTATGAATCGTCTTGCTTTACCAAGAAAGAAACAACAGAGAAGAAGTGATATAGCAAACTGGAACTTCAAAGAAAACAAACATTATTGAAAGCTCTTTTAGTTCCGAGCTTTAAACGAGCTGCGCGGGAAGAAATAGAGAATTTAACAATCATAATAATAATAGTAATAAATATCAGGATGGAAAAAGATTGTCTCGTCACTGCAAAATAAATAAAGACGAGAAACGAAACAGTTAGCATGGAAGTGCTTTGGGGAGAACAAAGTCAGTTTAGATTTAGAAGAAACTACCGAAGGATGGTGAAACATGAAGTTAACTCCTCAGATGGTGCTTCTAGAAAGTGTTTAGGCTCGGCAAGCCGCCTTCGAATTGTCGGAGGATCGATGATCGATAGAATGGTGGAACAGTTAGGAATAAATAGGAATCTAATAGTAGTGTCTTTACTTTGGGAGAATGTCAAGGTGACGACAGGGTGGACGAGGGAGAGACGTTGAAGGTGGTGTTACTTGTGTTCGTGCTAGTGAACAAGCGCGCGTGCGATCATCTTTTGCGAAAAAAAAACTCTCTCTCTCTCTCTCTCTCTCTCTCTCTCTCTTTTTCTCTCTACAAAGTTTTATGTATTTGTTCTATAAATAGTAGGTCGCGGGGGTACATGTGCGCCATGGAGGTATATAACCGCGACTTGAGCATGAGCTCCGTTTTAATCATCGTGGAACATCGTTCCCAAGCCCCTGGGCTTTACGCTCGATATTTCCCACCACCAAATTTTTATTCCGACGACTCTCTCTTTCTCTCATCAGTATTGTCTCATCGGTAACGGTCCGCGGATCCGTGCAAGATGAGAGATTCCCGCCGTCTCCGAGATCGGCGTCCGAGGGTGAATGTTGAGTGTAAGCGCGGCGTTGTGCTGATGGGTGAACGTACTCGTGGCGTAGAGTCGAGATTACTTATACTGATAGCATTCACTTCGTGAATTTGAAAAAAAAAAACAAAAAAAAAAACTTACCGATAAGATAGATCTCGTACCGATATTGCACTGGAATTGGAGCGCGCACGTCCCGTTGTTCTCGGGCTCGTTCGCGGCGGCTGCAAATCGATGGATCGGTTCGAGAAGACGACACCCCGCGAGATTTCAATCTTCGGCTGACATCGCTTACAACGTTGAAGAGGCCTTTACATCGTAATCGTATATATACACGCTAGTAAAACAGCGCTACAGTCCCTTACTTGCTGTAGTATCATCTTATCTGCAACCTTGCAACCAATTATTGTATTTGCAGAAAATACTAGGTAACGAAAAGAAAGATTTGATAGAAATTTATAAACTCACTTCAAATATTGACACGTTTAAAACTTTAAACGTTATTACGCTTTTTTTCTATTTTTTTCTTGCCTATTATTCTTTTTAGAGACATCTTTAATTTTTAATATTTATTTTTTTTTTTTTCGATTTTTTTAACAGAATTGAGTATCTCGAGAGAGAGATCAAAATATACTCAATATTTCTGAAATGTTGAAAATAGATTTTTACTGAATATTTGTACACAACATAGGATTATAAACATTTATTTTAGAGGAAAAGAAATAAAAATAAATTACTTTTTTTATTATTTGAGATAAATATATGATACAAAATAGGACATTAAAAATAAAAAAAAAAAATAATAAGATCCAAATACAAATTGTTTTCTTAATAAATCTATGATTTTAAAAGTAATAAAAAGTTCAGTTTTATAAAATAGATGTTCGATTTTCATCCATCTACTTTCAAATATTACAAAAAAGTGTAAACAGTGTTATAAATATTTTCTACGTGAGGTTGCAAATAGATACATTTTTCGAGTTGAAAGATTAAGAGTAGATTTTTTGAAAAGGGATTTTTCAAATTGCCCATTTTTTGAGCCGAGCCATCGAAGTGGCACCGATATGAGTCCTATTGGACTCCGCGTTGAATGCATCGAGTTACGAGAAGTGTTTGAGAGATAGCTTTCATCGCGGAATATAATTACTGCAAATACTGATTACTTTGCCTTTCGAGCAAGAAGCTTTTTCAAAGGCAAATTTTCAAATTTTGAACATGTATGTCAATCAAATGTAGGTTTAACATTTAAAACCTGTATTTACTACTAATTTTTGGAAAATAAAGAAAAAATATTTCCTGAAAAGAATATAAATTTCTCATTCGATTTGACATGATATCACAGATATTCAATAGTTTTGAATACTCAAAGAATAAAGAATAAAGAGAATAAATAAGGGAATAAAGAAAAAGTATTGCAAAATCATCATTTTTTTGTCGAGTAATGTTGCGATATTCCAATTGTGATCAACAAGATGAATCAAGTGTTTTCTTGAGTTCTCTCTTGATAAGCGAGGAGATTAACGTGCTTTGAATTTTAATATGTGTAACTCGAAGAAACGATTGCATTCATTCGCAGAGTGAGGTGCGATTAGTCCTGAAAAACAATACAAAGTACCGTACTGGTCTCTCTCTCTCTCTCTCTCTCTCTCTCCTCTGTCCTATTACTTTTCTTCCAATAATCCAATGTGATCGTTCTTCGAAATCCAACGAAGTGTTGCATTATTTCTCGAACACTTCTCGTATTTTCTAATACACGTTAATTAAGAGTACCCCCAAGGAGGGCCGTAGTTCCAAAAAGAAAACGCAAGAATGACACACGGCTTATAGTCTCGAGCGTAACAACTAGAATGTTTTTCTTGTGTGATAAACAATCGTACAATCGGACACTCTTTACCGTTTAAACATCGATAATTGAATAATACAGCGAACGACTCCGAGAGAAAAATAAGTTGCAGTTGAAGATATTGTTAATATTGTAGGTTTAACTCTTTGCACACGACAATTTTATATTCCTTTCACATTTTGCACATTCCTATTCTTGTTAATTAAAGAAAACAATCTTGAAGAATCCAAAAAGAAATTTAAAAAAATTTTGGTCGACGAAAAATGACAAGTTTCTTTTTTCTCTCTTTTTATATATATAATTAAATGTTTCGCGAAACGAATTTACATAATAAATTTATTATAATTGTATATATTTAAATTTTTCGTAAATTCTAATTTAAAAAATTTATAAATTCTAATCTCATAATGTATTTCTTCGATTTAACGTGTCTTTGATCCATCCTTTCGAGCGCAAAGAGTTAAGTCAGTTTTCTGTCGAGAATAACTTGTCACATACTTTAGTCAACATAAGAAAGAGGGAGAACTGATCAACATTAAGCAATATATATACGAAAATTGAAATAGATACGAGTATGTAATTGAAAGCATGAATGGTAAAGGGCGTCAATTATATATAAAACGCGATCGATCGTTTGATCAGATCGGAAAATATCTTAGTCCCTTCCACGAGGAAATTATTTGTGAATTGTACCCGAATTGATTTATATATTGTTTACAAATATATGTTGTACAGACTATCCCAAGTTCACTGTTTTTTCCTTTAATGATATTCGATAATGTATTTCTTAAAAAAAAAATATTTTGGTTTTTCTTTGAAGAAAAATTTAATGAGAAGAACACCATCTACCCTTCTAATTTTTTTCATTTTCAATATCATGCCTTGTTGCATGCGTTGTTTATTAAAGAGAAAAGTCTGAACTCTCAGATGTACCATTAGAAGAATCAATTTTAGGAGAACTAATCCTTTTGCATGCTACATTTTACGTGCTTTTTATAAAAAAAAAAAAGAAAAAAAAAAGAAAGAAAGAAAGAAAGAAAACAAGAAAAAGAGAGGCGCAGTGAATTTGGAACAGCTTTGTATATAACATTATTAATAATTGTCTCAGCGTTATAGAGTAACTTGGAAGGGAAACATTCCCATAACATGTGTATATAGATTTTCTTGGTCCTACAAAAAAAAGAGACGAAATATGCTTTTTATACAAATATCATTCACTGAGATTTTAGAATTCCGCTTTTGTTAATTTACGAGAGACTCGGGATGATAAGCGTTTTTATCATCCAATTTTTCAAATAACATAGTCGAACTGAATAAACTTTATCTAACATCAAATTAAAATGATCGACTTATCTCTCTCTGTCAGTTAGTAAATTTATACGATCAAATCTTTACAGGTAAAAATCTCTGCGACTTATGTCATTTTTTATCAAGTTTTTATTTTATAGAGACACAATTAGAACGTAAGAATTATTTTTCCAATTAATATAAACGTTTGTTTAAGCTACATATAATTTTCTGTGACTAAATAATTGATCTTAAAGTAAGTTCTATTTTAATTCCATTTCCATTTCGATCGCCTTCTACACAATTGCGTAAATGTGTTATTATAATAGCTTTAAAGTATAATTTATTATCGTTACTTATTATTTGCTGTTTAGTAAATTATCGTAATTAATTCCTTTAATTTCTTTAATTCCTCGAATTAAAAAAGTCACTATTTATTAAATGAATAGTAACATTTTTAATGAGAGAATATGCAACATATTTAATGAGAGAATATGCGTTTGAAAAACGTAATTCGCGTGCAAAAACGAAGCTTTATCTGCGAGGGCTTTATGTTTCACGAGGAAAAAAGAAAGATTATATGATCGAAAATCGAAAAGCTTCTATTCAAATCTGCATTACTGCATCCCTGCAAAAAGTAGATGAATGAAATTGATGCGAATTCAGCCTGCAAAAGCGAATTCCTGATTAATCAGAAATCAATTAATTAAAAGTATTCGGATCTAAATTAAATTGCTGCTTGTTTCTTCTATTCTTAAATTATTAAATATTATTTTGCATTATTTGTAAGCAAATCAAATTTATAACAATGTCTCTCATTACTTTTTATGAGATATAAAGCAAATAGCAATATAATCAAGTACGTAAAACGCAAAGAAGTCCATTGTATCTTAGTTCCTATTAATTATTTAAAAAATTTATTGCAGTAGTATAGTTAAACAAAGTCGAGCATAGAACGAATTTTTTTCTTCTTCTGTAAACAAATTTTGAAATATCTTTTTCTTATAAGGCTCAAAAATATGACAAGTTTAATTTACATCGCAGAAAAGGCCATTTTCAAACGAATATTTATAATTTTGCATCTCAGGAAATCGCAATTCCGCAGAATGAATTCTTATCAATATTTTATTTTTACTTCTTTAATTAACTATTTTCTTACAGGAACTGCACTAGATATACGTATTTCTATTCTAGCTGTATCTCTCTCGATGAAGTTTTATTCAATATATACATATAATAAACGTCAAAAAATTGCCTGTTCATAGTATCTCTCAAGTGGCCATTGTGTCTCCGTATCAGAATCAACGGCAGCTTTCTGCGGAAGGTAACTTTGTAAAAAAAAAAAAAAAAATATAATCTAGGTTGAACTAGACTCTTCTCGTTGATATCTTCAAGCTTATAGAACTGTTTCTTAGGATTTTCAATAAATTTAGTAAGATAGAATAAAATCCGAAGGAATTTCATATGACAAATTCATTTGGGTTGAATCTTTTTATTTTCCGTGTCCTATTTCCAATGTTTATCCTTTGAAAAGAACACTATTGAAAAGCATTCCTTGTTTATCAGTTTATAATTTAATTATAATTAAAAAGTGGAATACAGAAATCTGTGATAGGAAAAATAATGGATGATTTTTAAAAAACAAAGCGATTTTCATCTTTTTTTTATCTGTGATAATAGGACGATATTTATATATTATTAGTTATACTATTATTTTTAACAAAGCTGCATATTTCTATTCAATTTCTATCTAGAGAGAAGATCACATTATAATGACGACTCCACATATAGATATCAATTTTATACAAATTTTTGTTCCAAAATATTACTTTTAACTAATTCCAAATATTAAAATATATATAAAAAGATATATAACATTTAACTTTTAACCTATCTTTATTTATTAATTTAAAATGAAATATTAATAAATTCATTTCAAATTCTAATTTTTAATTTATAATAAATGTAATGAATATCAATATAATTACATTTATTAAATTTTTTAAATTAATTTTGATAAGATAAAAATAAAGATTAAACATAAATTATACTTCTCTTAAATATTCTATTTTTTGTGATATGAAAAAAAAATAAAACATTTTTTTTTAAATTTTATTATATAAAAAGGTATAGAACACAATATTTTTAAATATAGTATTTATGAAATATTTTACATTTTCTATATTTATATTTTATATAATTAAGAGTTTTTAAAAATTAATTGAAAGGTTGAAGTGTTCTGTGTATGTGTATGTTTCTCAATTTTATATAATCAGAGAACTAGAGTCAAATCATTTCGAAATAGCTACAGAAAGATATTGTTAAAGATATTATATTGTTATTATTAGATATTTTTTATCACTTATATTAATTATTGCAAATCGAATTTTGAATTTTATTTAGATTTCACGTATAAACTGTGAAAAAGGTATATAAAATAACATGAACAACAAAATATGTTTACATATCTATTACAAATCGTACAAATGTTACATTTATTCATGTAATTTTACATACTTTTTTTACAGTATATATCTATTATGATACAAAGCTTAGAGTTGATGTTATTATACTACAAAGAAAAAAAAATTGACAAGTGTTATTTCTCATTTCACATTTATCGATTTAGATTCAGTTCACAAGAACAACTAAACTGTTAAGAAATAAAATGATAAATGTAAGAAATGCAAAATTCATTAAGGATGCAAAATAAGATTTTAAAATAGAATAAGAAAATGTTTACAATGCTTTCCACCAGTTCTTACCCTCCATATACACGGTGTGTAAAACAAAATAAATATAGAGTAAAACGAGGCTATTCTGTCAGTTTCAATTTTAAAATTTATTGAAAATTTATTGAAAAATAATGCACACCTTTCCATTAACGTGTTTATAATTGCGTTAATGGAATATAAATATGATTGTTTCCTGAAAACATAAGCGTGATCTTCAAATGTTGAATATGTTCAGAAAGATAAATATTATCGCTGACTCATTGACAAAAAAGCCCCACTCTACTTTATGTATATCTATATGTATTTTTTTTAGAGAATTTAAAATAATTCAAAATTGAAATAAACTCAGCAAAGAAATATCTTTAAGCAAAATTTAAATCATGCATTTTTTTTAACATAAGAAAGTAAAACTTTAATTTTTGTGAAGTAAATATTTTTTATAAATGCATTTTTTATATTTCTATTAAAATAAATTTTTTTTACATAAAAAAAGACATTTAAAAAAAAGACAGTTGTTTTTAAATTAATTGCAACATAACTAAATTTATCAAAAGAGAAATAATCATTCTCAAATGAAATAAAGATTTACAAAGCTGATTGTCCGATTAAAACATAGTTTTTATGCACTGATGCTTTTTTTATCCAAATAAGTTATTCATGTGTCTTTTTACAGATGCATGTACATAAATGCTCACAATTATAACTAGCATTTGTGTACATGCGAAAATATATTCAAAAAAGTATATATACTATAATACAATATTAGTATAATAGTATTAAGTGTTTAACAAAGTGCAAATTTGTATCGTAAATGGAATAAATTCTATAAACTTAGTAACATATATATGGTTTAAAAGTTAAAATATTTGCTAATATCGGCGCTTTGCAATCAAAATTCACGTGTATTCGTCTTCCTATCATATATATTGATTGATTGATTGATTTATATATATATATATATATATATATATATATATATATATAAATCAAAATAAGAAAAAGAAAAAATATATATTCTTTTTCTTATTTATTTTTAAAAATACAGTTCTTAAATAAATATATTTTTAAGATATTTTAGAATATTCTAAAAGGATATCTTAAACAAGATATTTTTGAGATAATTTTGGTTTTTCAATATCAATAGCACTTTCTATGAAAATCATCAAAAATATATTCACGATCAGCAAATGAAATTCACGTTATTGAATAATATCAAATAATTATTGTACAGGACATTCCTGTCATAAACAAGTTTGCTTGTCTCGTATTATAAATAAGAAAAAAAAATTTGGATTTTATTTATTTAAATAGACAAATTCTTTTAATTAAATAAATAATTACAAGCATGATCACCATACAAATTATCAATTGTCGATTCCGAACTTAATTCAAAAGTAAATTTCAATTTTAAGGCTCGGCTCACTCGCGACCCGAAATGGATTGTGTGACGTTAGAGGCGAGAAATGATGTGCAAAAAGTTTTTTGCGCTGTATAACTTTATTTTGTACTTTTCCCTTAAAAATATAACCTTTTCATATTCTTAAAACTTGTAAAAAATATCAAAAGATAAGATATTTAATCCAATAGATTACGTAAAAATGTAAAATAATTTTTGAAATAATCTCACTTCTCAACTATCAAAAGCAACTAGATCTAGTAATTTGGTGATTATTTTTTACAAGTTTTAATGAAAATATCATGTTTTTAAAGGAAAAGTACAAAATAAAGTTATACGGCGCAAGAAACATTTTGCATGTCACCTCTCACATATCGTGCCGCGAAAGAGTCAAGCTTTAAAGTTGAGAAATGAGTAATCATTCCTTCGAGACTCGGCCCAACTCAAAAATGAAATTTCGGGTAAAATAAATATAATTATACTTAATGTCTATGTCCATAATACGCGAGTGTAGCCATTAGTTGCCTTCATCAATAAATTTAACACAACTTTGTACAATAATTGAATCCGAATAATATGTAATAATTAATCAATTAATTTTAATTCATTCAGTTCAATTCAATTTTTCCAACGAATTACTAATTTCAATCCTTTGACTACAATCTTTAATCTCACGAACTCGATTTCAGTGATCCTTACTTTTTATTCTATAAGATGTTCTAAAGAGGGGATGTTGCTCAGAAAATAATATTTTAAACTAATATTTCATTTATCGCAATGATAAATCGTATGATAAATATTTTGAATATTGATTTGTTATAAAACTTTTCAAGTTTTAAGAAATTTTATTTTTAATATTTTGTAACCAATAAGCACATTCAAAAAATTTGTCATACGATAAAATACGAAATATTCATCTCGAAAAGATATTAATCTAAGCAATCGATTGCCTTACGACAATCTCGCTTAAGCTTTTAAAAACGAGATCAAAAAGTAATCGAATAAATTGTTTTTTATATCAAATAAAATTAAAAGTTTACAGCTCATAAACTGTACTAAAAATGCAAGCTCAGCTATTTCTTTTTTTTTTTATTCATCTCTTTCTTATCTCTCTTCCTCTTTCGTGTTCACTCGCACTCATTCATTCACGCGTTCAGTCACTCATCGTTTAATCTAGATATCGTTTGTTTTGTGTAGTTTACAAACTAGACCATAATGCATAAAAAACATAAGCAATAGAATTAAGCAATAAACAAATCGTCCAGTTTTCAAAATCCTCGATTATAAGTTGTACTCAACTTTTACGATTTATTTATCTTTAACTTCTACGACTTATCCTCCTGTGCTATGGTCGTAATAAGAATCTAGCAAATTTCGCGATTCATTATCGATGCATTTGGAGATAGTTACATATTGCGCATAGACACATATTTCATAAAAAAAGTTAGCGTAATAAATAAAAGACATAAAAAAAGAAAAGAGAAATGCAGACGTAACATATTACAAAACATTACTCTACGCTGCGGCATATTTTCCAATAAATCAGCACCTTCTTCTTCATGTGGACAGGTACAATCGATGGTAGTCGTTGGCGCCAAAAGCGCAATTGCATTTCGGACACTTTCGCTGCCGTGTCTCATAACGTGTACGCAAACAGTCCCAACAAAATACATGGAAGCACTTAGTCAGCACGGCATCCTTACGCTTCACTTTACAAGACGGACACGTTAGAGTTTCCTTGTATTCCCGTAACTCCTCCGCCATCACTTCATCTAAGGTTTCAGCGAGCTCGATCTTTTTCATACGCTCGACTTTGCGCCTGAGCTGTGCTATCTCCTCCTGTAATTCGTGTATTAAATTTATAATATTTCTATTAAAGATTTAGATTATTGATGACTTTTAAAGCGATTTTTATATGAAGGAATCCAGAAGAAAAAAAGAAATATAATTAGTGTAAAATTAATTGTTATACCTGTAATCTTTTAGTTTTATATGCTTCAGCTTCCAAGGAACTTGTCTTTTCTGCTACAACTTGTTGCGCTTCCTTCATTTGAGAATGATATTTCTCTGTAACATAATAAAAGCCACGTCAATCTTTTGCTGAAAGTAATCGTTTATTATTAAGTCATTTTTTTCATTTATTTTTTAGCTAACAATAATAAGCATTGTAAACGCTTTGAATTTCAAGATATTTATTTTAGCTTTTTTACGACCGCATTTTTGAGTCTCACCAAGATGAAGTTTGAGATCAGCAGCCGATTGTGCACTCTCTATAGCTTTCCGTTTGTGCATCTCCATTGCCTGCTGTCGCAATGCCAATTCTTTTTCCACCGTTGCGAGAGAGTTTTGTAAGAGACGCTCTTTCTCTTCTAACTTTCGTACGACTACATTGGCCGCTTCTACCTGTGTCGTTAATGTGGACACTTGCTCTTTCAATACATCCTTTTCCTCCCTTGCGAGTTTGTGCAACTGATTACTTTTGATTCTCTCCGTCATTAACTTGAAATTTGCATCATCTTTCTCGCGAAGCTGCTGTATCAGCCTAGAGTTTTGTTCCTGCATGTCTTCAAATGCTTGTCCAGTCACTTCCATTTCATTCAGAAGCGCTTCTTCCTCCTATAATCATGACATATAATTTTGTTTAACATTACACTTGTTCGTATATGACTAAAATCTGTCTGGTTTAAACATTATATAAAAATTTCTATAAAACAAACAACAAAATAATTCTCAAATTAAATTTCATATAATTAGTTCCATTTCTAATTAAGATCTTAATCTTTGAATATTTATCAAAGACTAAAAGAGAATAAATAAAAGAATACAGAAAATTTATGAAATGCGAGCTACCTGTTTTTGGCAAGCGACTTGACGTTGTAATGTATACGCTTGTTCCTCTAGTTTCTTAATTTTTATCTGCGCATCTTCATCGGCTAACTTTTTACGTTCTTCACGTTTGCTTTCCTGCAAAAGCATAATATAATTCATATTATTATAGTATTTAAATAATTCTTATTGGGTTAATATAAATCTCAGATATATGTATAGTATTAACAATATTAAAACTGTTATAAAACTGTTACAAAAAGGTTTAAGGCTTCTAACTACTCAGTTAAGAACTTTGCGTTGACAGTAGGCCTGTTCTTTTTGACTGAACCGATTGTACTAGTTCACAGTTTATCTTTCTTTCTTACACTGGAAGAAAAAAGATAAACTCTGAACTAGTGCAAAAAGAACAGACCCGTGGCGACACAGCATCGCGATAAAAATTAGGAGCTTATTCATTCTTGTTCATCTTGTCTATTCCTTGTCATTGCCCATCTTTATATTAAGTAACATGCTGATAACAAAATTTTTTATTATACCTAATCTCGTTATTATGTATTTAATCATGCAGATGTGACTTATGTCGTACTTATCAAATTCATAAAAATGGACGGCAAAATTACCTTTGAATTTTATATGTAAAAGCATATTTTTCACTTTCAACAGCTGTCAAACCGTGTGAATTTCTGTCTACAGCTGTAAGCTTTATTTCATGTGCCTTTTACGGATATTTATTGACTATCAGGTGGGAAAAAAAATAGTAGCTGCCCTTTTTCACAAATGTCTTAAAGCCATCTCAAGAATCATTTTATTTAAAATCTTTTTATTTGTAAATTACGTGCAATAAATTTCACTATGCCATTTTCTCGCTTATGATATCACAATTCCAATACTGCCGACTAATCAGAAGCCTTAAGACCCTGCGTACAATGGAAGAAATATTAGGAATAGGAATATTAAATTTTAGAAATAAAAATTCAGAAAAATTAAAGGCATAATGAATACAAGCATAAGATATAACTATATTTTATACTTATTTATATTGATTGGCAATACATTTAATTTTTACTCTGAATTTACGATTTCCAAAATTTAATATTTATTTCTGTTCCTAATATTTGCTCCATTGTGCGCAGGCCCTAATTCTAACTCAAACTAATTTCTTTCTTCAACTAAATAATATTATACTATAATTATCGTGAATATGTAGACACATAAATACACATACGCGCGTATGCGCGCATACACACGCACATACACACACATGCTTCATCTTTATTTTATTCGTATATTATATCAGTGCTTGTCAAAATATGCAACTTTTCGCCGATTTTTAAGGTAGATCGCTTTCCTTTATCTTTCCATGCTAACGAACTAACAAATAATTGATGCTAAAAATCGTGTCGCGCTCTGATTGCATTTCATTTCAAGTGTGAGATATATAACGTGTACTGATTTAGTGTCAAAATCGTCATTAAAAATTTGGCGTTAGCTTACACTTGAAATGATACATCATTTTTGAAGCAGAGCGTCGCGCGATTTATGATACTTGACTTATGACCGATCATCTGTTTAGCCCATTATCACAATTTTGAGAGATAAACGGAAGTGGTAGGTGTCTACTATACTAAAAATCGTTCGAAAATTGCACATTCTGATAACTAAGTTATATCATATTTTATATATATATATATATATATATATATATATATATATATATATACATATACATACATATACATACATACATACAGGATGATTCAAAATAATCCATGTCCTTCAAAAGACATATTTCTAATTGTATTCTGACTTTCCTTTGGCAAAAGTTTGTCTGAGGCTTAATTTTTAAATTATAAAGAGAAATACTTAGCGTATTATAGGTCAGGTACAGGAGGTAAGCAGGGGTGGGACAACTCATTGTTACATGCGGGTGAGGCGCCTATCGCGATCAGCTGATATAGAGTCAACACAAAATAGAGAAAGTACATGCATAAAGAGAAATAGCGTATTGTAGGTGTCAGATATAGGAGGTAAGCAGAGGCGGCACAACTTACCATGCATACATACTTATGCATACTTATATAAATACCCGCATGTAATGGTGAATTGTACCGCCTCTGCTTACCTCCTATATCTGACACCTACAATACGCTATTTCTCTTTATAACTTAAAAACCAAGCTCCAGACAAACTTTTTGCTAAAGGAAAAGTCATCTCAGAATACGATTAGGAATATGTCCCTTGAAGGACATTATTTTAAACTCTGTATGTATGTATGTATGTATGTATGTATATATGTGTGTAATACTAATTATATACATATATATATATATATATATATATATATATAATATAAATATATATATATAAATATATATATATATATATATATATAATATATACATATAATATATATATATATATATAATACTAATAAAATTATATTATACAGTTATAATTACAAAATGTATTTTACAACATACTTGAATCTTTTTGACTTGTTGTCGCAGATCTTCTAATTCCGCTCTCGTTTTACGCTCAGCAGCCATTAATTGTACTTTATCTCGTTGCTCTTTTCCAACACCTTTATACATATCTAATAAAAGCTTCATCTCTTTCATTTCATTCACAGCTTTTCTGCAATCATATTTATTCTCCTTTATTTTCTGAACATATTGTTATAATAAAATATTAACATTTTATTTAAAAATATTAAATCTTCATAAGCATACTTAAGTTGTGCTTTCAAGTCCCTCACGAGTTCCGATTCTGCCATCTTCGCGTCTTTAGTGCGATGTGTAGGATCACGATGTTCAGTTTTCACTGATTCTTTTTTTATATCCTTTTCTCGTTTTATGTCTTTCTCCTTTTTTAGAGTTGGTGATGTTAAGGTTAAAGAATCTGGCGTGGTTTTGTTGCCTTCACCTTCTCCAACCTCGATAGTTTCTACCTCTTCGTCAGCACCAGATTCTCTCTTTACCGTAACACCACCTTCTTCTTTTATCTATTTTCCAAAACCAACAATTAATGCAAGAATAATAAACAAAAAATCTCAAAATCACATCACAAATAGTAATTTAATATATTAATTATTTTATTTCTTAGAGAGAGAGAGAGAGAGAGAGGGAGGAGAGAGAGAGAGAGAGAGAGAGAGAATTTTTATGTAGGTACATATATATAAATAACAAAATGTATGAAGGATAATATATTTTAAATAGAAAAAACCGTATTATACTTTTTTTTTATTTAATTTTATATCATCTCTTTCTCTCTCTCTCACACACACACACACACACACACACATACACACACACACACACACACATATATGTACACACGCACGCACGCACGCACGCACGCACTCACACATACATTTTGTTACCTGTGTAGAACCCGGCAAAGAATTTGAGGCGTCTTCTTCTTTTCCACTGCCATCTGAATTATTTCCTTCTTTATTTTCTTGTGATGTTTGTTGGCCTAATTTTGTTGTCAATTCTTCTACTTCTTTTTTTAACTAGAAAAAATTAAATAAAAATACATCATGGTTAATCAGTTAAAGTCACATTGCAAAGTCATTCATGTAATTCATATCATATACAAAATATTATTCTACTATTCATTTAATGTTCCATCTAAAGATGCAGCAATGTGCTTATGGTTGATATAATCGTGTATACACATTTATTAAATTTGATAAAATAAAAAAAGGATGAAAAAGAAAAAAAAATTTTTAATTAAAATTTATAATATAAATTTATATACATACTCGAGGTATCTCAGTAGAAGTCTCTTTGTATTTTCGTTTATATCTGTGTACTTCTCCTTTTAATTGCTGGTTATGATTCTGAAGAGAAGTAATCAAATGTCGCATTTCTCGATTAATTGGACCTGTCTGTTCATTGGCAGCTAAGTTCTGTTCAAATTCAATGCGAAGCATCTCGTACTCTTTGCGTAATTGTGCCAAGACGTCCTCGAGTTGTATGCATTCTCCACGCAATTTCTTTTGAGCCATTAATTCTTCGCTCTAAAAAAAAATTTTAATAAAAATAAAATAAATTTACATATTCGCGAGCGCAACTTCCGGATATATGAAAGATCTTACCTCCATCATTTCGATATGACGTAAATGGGCATTTTTGCTCGATTGCAATTGTTGACGTGCATCATCCAATTGCGTTTTTAATTGCATGGACTCGTTATACAATACGGAAAATTGTGATTGTAAACATTTGTACTCTGTCGTTTCCACAATTACCGATTCGGGAAGTTGTCTTATCTATAAAAATAAATATTCAAATTCAATGTTAGTTCTTATCTTTATTAAATCAACTATGATAATAAGCAGAGCATTGTCAGAATGTTTATTTAAATATGTTTCCTAAGACTTTCAGGTTTTTCTAGATAGTAAACATCCTGGATAGCTAATCGAATTGAAATATCATAATATAAATAAAATTTAAAAAAGATGATTATTTACTCACATCCATTTTCAATTTTTCTACTTCTTTTAAAGTATCGCGATGCTGTTGATGTAATTTATCTAATTCTTGCAATCTATTGTTAGCTAATTCACGCGTTTCTTCAAGTTCTCTTTGTAAATCTTCAAGCTGTAAATAATATATGTATCCATTATAAATTAAACAATGGTATTGTAATATTAAACTATTTTATACCTATAATTTTATATAGGTAAACAAAATTTTACCTTAGTCTGAGAAACACTGGATGCAACTAAAGTATTCGGTTTATTGCTGCCTTTTTCATCTGTGCCATGAATTTGTTGAAACGCTTTTAACTTTTCAATTGCTTCTCCAAGATGATGTTCCAATTTATCATTTCTCGCACGTACTTTGTTTAATTCATATTGCAAATCATCCACTTGATTCCGCAACTCTGCTGCAAGTGTATCTTTTCCTGTTATGGTGTCTTGCAGTTCTGACATCTATGAAGAAATGTCCAGAAATAAATATCACTACTTTTGATTGTCAATAAAGATCTTGTGCTTAATAATTAATCTTTACTTATAATAATTTATTGAAAAAAATATCTGTATACAAACTTTTTTGATCAATTCATGATTGTTACAAATCAAGGCTATATCAATTGTATATAATCGATAACAATCAAAAGTAAAAAATTAAATATAAATAAAACAGAAATTACCTTCAATGAGATAGTATGATATTTCTCGTGCAATTGTATATTTATTGCTTGCAGATTTCTATTTTCCATTTGTATTTCTGCATTAGCATGACGTACGACTTCGTCAATGTTCGGCGCATCTTCTATAATTTATCAATTTATATTTTAATAATATAATTTATTTCATTAATCGATTACATATTTATCATATTTCTGATTGATGATTAAATTTAGACACAACTTTCTTTTTGATTTTCATATTTTCCCGTTTTGCGATTCAAATAAATTGTTGAATGTTTATTTATATTGTTGAATGTTATATTTATATAATTTTACATATATTTTACATATAATTTATATTTTACATATATTTTACATATAATTATATTTATATAATTTTAATGCATGATTATATTCAAATTTCTTCCAAACAATCATATCATAAATATATAATTTACTATATATATATATATATATATATATATATATATATATATAGTAAATTATATATAACAATTGGAAAGTAAAATCTCATCATATCTATGGTACAATTGTTTTTAGAACAATGCTTTACACTTTGATTATACGTGATCAATAATTCATTGAGGAAACTAATGAAGAATAGTAAATGTCAATATGAAAATCAGAACGAAAATTGCATTTAAATCATTTAAATGTTTCGCGATAATTATGCAATATCCTTAAAGTTTCTTGAGACTTTGAAAATTTTAGTCTTAGTGCAAGCCAAAACAAGATGCAAAGATCTAGTATAGTTTATTTAAGTATCATATAAATACTTGAACTTTGAAGAAAGATCCTTTAGACATGTAACTTACCACCATCAAACTCTCCCTTCAATGCAAGAGTGATTTTCTCATTTCTTTGTGATAAACGATCAAATGCCTGTACAACTTTAGACACAGCTCGTTTTGACACTTGTACACGGTTTGCTAATTTGTCATCTAATTCTTCTTTATCCCAGGAAGATAATTGCATAAGAAACGACGTCGTTGCTTCGCTCTCATCTGTAATTAAAAAAAGAAAAAAACTTGTTGAAAGAAATTTGTCCTAAAAAATGTTACATTGCATTTTTTCTACAAAGTCTATTTTTTTTTTTTTTTACTTTTATTTTCCGATTCGTCAGCAGTTTCAGCGTCAAATCTCTGCAGTAACACACGTATATCTTCATTGAGCTGATTCCAATATCGATTAACTACATTAAGTACTGCATCGTCTTGCATTTGACGTTTCTCTAATTGTTCAATACGTTGTCTCAATTCAGCTTCCATTCGATGTCTTTGTTCCAATCTCTGACAAATATAATGCAAATAAGAAAAAAAAAAGCATAAAAAAATTAACTTGTATTATAATATTATAAAAATAATTTACATATAACAGTACAACTATGTAATTATATATACATACATATAATCAAACATTACATATATGTATGTGTATATATATATATATATATGTATATATATATATATATATATATATATATATATGCTCTAACTTAGAACTCATTAATTTAAAAACTTTTAAATCAAATTTTTATTCATTGTCTATAAGTTTAAGAAAATATAGATTAATTCAAAGTATTTATGTAAGTACATTAGTTACTTTATAATTCAAATTATTTCAAAATTGATGTTTAAATCTCCAAACAAAAAATCTCTTTCAATTCAAAGAATAAAACGTCTATAATTTAAAATACAAAAGGGAGTCAACATCAAAAAACTTCTTTTTCTTTTTTATATTAAAATAACTGATATATAAATATAATTAAATTTTCCACTTATTGTAAATTAAATATATTTAAACTTATATTTATAATATAAAAGCTCCCTTTTTTTAATTAAAAATCTTCCTAGATTCAAAATAACTTAAATTATTATGAATTCGTTTGGCATTAAAGATTGACTGTACTTTTAAATTTATGTCATGACATAAAGGGTGCGTTTCTTGCACGATATGCATCATTTATGTGCTTTGTTTAACATGTAGTAAATAATAAGGATAAATGATACATCATGTACATCATGCAAGAAATGAAATATACCCAAAGTAGTATATATAAGTAGTATATAGATACAAGATAACTGAAAAATTACCATAATTAAACATGTATTAGTTTGTAATAAAGAATTAAATATTACACAAATATTATACAAGAATTAAATTTTATACAAAAAACTTTAATAAATAGTGTTTATATTTAGAAATGTATATATAATAATTTTAATATTTATTATATTACATTTTTTATTTATATATAATTATATAATAAATGCATATAACTAAATCAATGTATTCAAGCAAGATATTTTTAAACAGAATATAATAAATAACATTATTGGATAGACAGGTGTCTAATTTCTTTTTTGAATTTATATATTTAAATCCAAGATAATAGTTCATATTGTCAACTATATACCGTTACTTAATGCTCACATATATTATTTTTATATATTTTTACATTATAGATTAACATTACTTTTTCTAATTGCAAATCAACTAATTATAGATATAATGCATTTATACCTGTGCTAGTTTTTTGTTTTGAAACTGTAAAACCTTCATATCCATCTCCTCAAGAGTAGATATAGGGCCGATGAGAATCGGTTCAAATTGCACCTTTTTTATAGGTGGTTGGGAACTGGAGTCCCCGCTATCTACTGGTCGTTTCGACATCTTTGTGGATATATTCCGTCTCTGAAGCATAAATAATAGAAACTCAGTAAGTTACTTGTTTAAAATATTGAAAGATATTCGCTTCTTCACTTTTAAGTTTATGACTAAATTCTATAACATAATGGAATATATATTCTATAAAAATTTAAATGTTAGTTTTTAAATGGTATATATGCCAAAATTCAATTCTAGAAAGTCAATTCTAAAACAAAATTTGTTTATCTTGAAAATTACTATGATGTAAAAATAATTATTTTCAAAAAAAGAGCAAGAGAACTTCTGCAAGGTTATGATTTTTAGAACATTAGAATATAGGCGCATATATAAGTATTGTACGTGATTCAACGTATAATTGGAAAACGTCGAACGCTAATTAGACGTGGCAAAAAAACTCGTAGAAAAAGAGAGCAAGAAATAGAAACAATTTTATAATGTTTTAAATTAAAAACGTTGATTCTAAGATGTCGTCCAGGTTCCGTTGCGTCTTTGCGACGTAGCCGGTAGCAAGGTTCGAACAAGTTACGGACATAATCGGAATGATCGAGGCCGCTTTCAACGTGGACCAGCAGGTATGGGAGTGTCGTAGACGTTGATGAAACTTCTCGATCAGTCGAGGCTTCGGAGCTCCGAAAGGATAATATCATTGTTATTGATCTCGCGCGCGGGCGCGAGCGCGCGCGCGCGCGCGAGCGCTCGGGGGCTTACCTCCTTACGATTGAAATGTTTCCCCGCTGCCGCTGCTACGTTCACCTTTCACGGTGATGCGTCCCTCGCGTCTTCCTCGATCTCGCCGCTACGTCATTCTCTGATGCGCCTTACCTCGCGTGCCAGAGATTCGATCGTCGTGGACCTCCGCATTTTGCGCGATGCCATGAACGAAAGTCGCTCGTGGTCGTTCGGAAAGCGTCAGTGTGGCCAAATACGACGAGCACGGCCTCTCAATGAGAATCATCTTTACGCGGCAAATCGGGAAAGTAAAATGGCCGAAGGATTGGACAAGTGTTTCAGTCGATACTGCCGCACTCACTCAGCGGGAGAAGGAAAGGCACGTTGATATCTGATATTTTACTCGGCCAATACAAACGACATCTATAAAAAATATTCTATTTAATGAAGTTGGATCTCGAGCGAAGCACAAGTCAAGAAGCAGAATATTTCATATAAAATATAATTATAAGGTAAAATATGTGTACATAATACTCTCTCCTCCAATTTTCTTGTAATTTTTTGTAAATTTATATATTTTTTATGTATATATAGAATATATTAAATATATCTGAGAAGGAAAATCGTCACGCAAATCTCTTTTACTTTCAAAGTTTTGACGTCGGTAAATTAGAAAATGAAAATTTAATAATAATCATATTGATCATATTTATCAATTTTCTGCTTTAATTAATTAAAAACATAAGTTATTTTATTTAAATCGTAGCAGAGAATAGTTGGTGATTTAAAATTTATTTTTCTTTTATTCTTTTTATATAGATTGAAATATCAAAAAATTTTGAAATTATAAAAAGAAGAAGCGAGACTTGAGCGATGATTTTTCTTTAATGTTAAATTATAATTTTTATTAACGTCAAATATATCAATAATTTTAAAACTTAGTTATTATTTTCTGTATTATATTGTTCATTCTATAAATTTATATTATTTATTTAAATATGTTAAATAATTCAAGTAAGTAATTTTAAAAATTACACGGTACAATTCTCATATATATGATATAATAAAAAATAAAATTGATAATAATAAATAAGATTGATATTTTAGAATTTTTAAGTTGCTGAAAGAGTAAGGTTGGTAATGCAGAACTCTTTCAAGAATATAATAGAAAAGTTAGGTTATGATTCTCCTGTTTATAATGGTTTACAGATCTGATATTTGTTGTTGATACGTGCGTGCAAAGGTGTTAATCTCCAAACCTTTAATTATCAAGTTTTTCACATCTTAATTTTTTTCTAATAGAGATTCTTTTTTTTTTATATTTGTGATATTGTTAATATAAATATTATTAGTATAAACATGGATTCGAAGAAGTTAACTCTGTCGAGGAGTATATTGGAAATGAAGGTGAGTTGTGAAAAAGAACAAATCTGAGAGTCGCAGAAGATAAGCATTATTGCATGATAATATGTGAATGTATTTTGTTGTAGTTCATGAAACGGACAAAGGACAAAGTGGAAAAAGAGCAATTTCAGGAAGAAGGAGAGGAATATTTTGGTAATGAACTTACCTCATGTATGAAAAAGTCATCGTAAGTATTTTTGTCATTTTCTTTAAGCATCAAAACTTTATATTTAAATAAATAATATAAATTTATATATATATATATATATATATATATATATATATATATATATGTGTATATTAAGACTGAAATATTATCGTATTATATATGATATTACTGCTACTAATTGTTTTCTTGTTATATTTAAGGGGAAAATTCCTTATGGAATCAAGTTATGTTTTCTGTGAGAAACTTATTGATGGTAGATTAAGTTTTCAAGGGATGAACCCAGCTATAGAAAAGTTAATGGAAGCAAGGGAGAATGCCAATCGACCTAAAGTAGAAGTGAAACAAGATGCTGATGTATCTGATGAACAAATGGCTGTTCAGTGGAAGAAGATGCGAGCAAAGGTTGATTCTGTAAACAAACGTATGAAGCATAAAAATCCTAATCTTTCGCCAAAACATGAAAATGAACCATTGAAAAAGAAACCAAAATTTTTGAAACCAGTAGAATAAATCTATTTATAAGTAATATATAATAACTTTACATATAATTTTAGTTAAATGTAAAGTTGTTAAATAAATATATTGTACAGTTTAGTTTGTATGCTTAATACATACATAAAATTGACATTGTAAACAAATTGTTTTATTACTTTGTAATAATTGTTATAATAAAGATCGCGTGGTATTAGTTTAAAAAATTATATTTATTACAATATAATTAAGACATATAGTTTTATATTTTTTCATCAATCTTTCATATAATTATTAAAGAACTCACATGTATTTAGTTATGTATAATCTTTTTGAGCATGGATCTGATATGGCAAGTAGCTCCTAAAATGTTTGTATGCATGCTGCATCGGTGCAATTCTATATTCTCACCTATATTTTCCTTTTGCTAAAGCATATCAAAGCTGTTCTCCGGAAATTCGAAATCGATATTCTCAAATACGATGTGCTCCGTACTTTTTCTTTCTCACAAAATTTATTTAAAAATAGAGGTTTACGAAGTATAAATTAATAATATTTGTGATATGGTAACATAAAACGGAATACAATATGTCAGTATAGAATAGTAATATAAATTAATTAGTAATATAAATATTTAGACATTTTGAGGAATTTTTGATATGCGTAATTTTACAAATCTGCATTTTGTAATTTAATATAATTATTTTTATGATGTAATGTATGATATAATTGATATGCAATTAAGTGGTCTACCTTGAAAAAGTCTGTGTGTCAATTCGTATCTTGTGTAAATGCTGAGCGATATTGAACAGTGAATATTAAACGAGATATATTAAACAGAGGTTTGATCGTCTAAATTCTCCTTGTCTGAATATTGGCGCGTGGTAACATTGTCAGCAGAAAATCTGTTCTTTCAGATGGAAGTCCAGCCGCATGAATTTTTTGAAGTACACTCCATACTCCACGTATTCGCTATTTATTTTTGAAGAAATATTTTTAAAATTTAGATATTAAAAAACTCTACTTGCGCTATCAATTTTCTGAAAATTTCCAATACCGTCACTATATGTAGTGCAATCTGAACTCGCTGTTGCTTCTACAATAATATTTATTAATATTATTACCTATTATTACAAATAAAAATTAAAATTAAAACGTATTTAAAGCTACTAATTAAAATTATTATTAATTATGATATAAAAGTTTCTCATTCATAATTTTTCTAGATAATTTTGAAAAGGAAAACGAGAAAAATCTACAGAGAGATATCATAAAAATTATTCGTAATTTATTTACGTTTTATCGTTGGCAAAACAGGTAAACTTCGTTTCCAATTCAAGAGATTCAGCAATTCTCTGTAATTAATATATCCATCTTTGCGTAATTGCAACATGTCCATTAACGGTATGAGAAATTCTTTATTTGGATATATGCGATGTTTTTTAAAAATCAGAAAAATCTTATCTTCAGACAGCACTCCACTATATTTCTATATTAAAATTTTGCAACAATTTCATAATTATAAAAACAATTAAAATTCTTGTATTTTAGTTAATTTAATTAATTAAAATTTAGATATTTTCTTTATTTGTGGAAGTTTATATTAATTTTTATTATTTATTATAATATACAAATATATAATAATAAATAATAATTAATAAAAAAACTCATTTATATACACAGTAATCAATACATTAATAAATTGATATATTGATACTTTGTCCAGACAAGAAAAATCATCTTCTATATCCACGAATGATATTTCTGGTATACGCTTTTTGAGTTTTTGACGGAAATTGTTTAAATCTTGCAAACATTGCCACCAAAAACGCGTTTGTTCATTTACATTAAAATCATTAAAAATATTTGACTCATCTTTGACGGTTTTTCTTCCATGTACAGCATCCATGTAGAGACGTGACGTTTCTAGATCTCTTGAATCACAAATTTATCATTTTTTTTAAAGTAATGTATCATTTTTATTTTAACTTTTCTAATTTTTCTTTACTTAATATACAGGAAGAAGCATATAAAAAGAACTAAACTAAACTTTATTTATTATTTGAAATTCAAATTGTATTAGTTGATAAAATAAAAATAAATTAAATCTATACGTTAAAAATAATGATATTGACGAAATTTATAAAAACAGAATATAAAACATAGAGTTAAAAATATCTCATTCAATCTTTGTAACGCTTTAAAACACTGGTATTTATTTATTTATTTACACGGATCTGTCACGTAAGAGATTGACAAGATCTTTATCATTCCTCATTGTGCTATTGTGCATTTTGTAACTATCGTAAGATTGACAGACTGCTAGTTCATAACTGATATTACTTGACTTGTCCAACAAATGATTTAGTACGCTTTATAAAATCTGCTTGTTGACAGTTGACTAAGGTAACCGGTTCGTGATTAATCCACGTCAAAATTTTTCTGATCCGTGATTCCGATCCTTGACTTTTCAAAGGTTTGCCAAATCTGACACATTTATCAAAAGACTTTTTGCAACTGTAAGAAGAAATCCTGATTATATAAAGGCAGTTCGGTATGCAATTTTATTTTGACATCGCATCGTACTTACTTTCTTGTAATTTGTTCTCCCGACTCATAATAATTATGCGATTTTCGGCACCAAGAATTGCGTGCAACATCCTCTTGTATCATTGTATTTTTCTCAATTTCAAGTATTTGTTTCATAGCCGCTTTCACAAAAAATTCAGATAAAAATAATTATAATAAAAAAAAGGTTAATGATTTTTATGTTACGAGCTTGTACGACAAAAGAAAAAAAGAAATGATGATGGATGTTTAAAAAAAAAATTAGGCAGAGGAAAAGAGACCTGTATATCCACACTAGAGAAAAAACACTATTATGTATTGAGCTAAAGGATAATAATTATATATTGAATTAATAAATGTCTGTAAAGCATAAGAATTCTTTTTTTAAATCGTTCTCTCGTCACGTAAATTGGAAAACTCATAATTTGGAAAACAATTTCTTTAATCTCATGATTTAATCGAGATTTTCAAAATTTTTGTAATATAATTTATGTTTCACTTAGAAATACTTGACGGAAAGTTTGACAACGCAATTATGACTCTGTCCATCGAGTTTTACCGAGGTTTTTGACGAAACACTCTATTGTCTCTATCACAAATGATTATCAAGGAATAACTTATATATATCACACAATATATATGTATATATCACACAATATCGCGTAACGGAATATACTGTGTCCGATTTTGCAATGGAACGGCAGAAACGGAATATGGCCTCGCGAGCGCCCTGGTCGGCGACGTAACGTTATACACGAGGGATATATCGAATGAAGTTGTTCGGCTAGTGTTGGCTTTTTTTTCCGCGTGTTAATTCCCCCAAGATGGATTTGCGGCGTTTAAAGAGCCGGCGTCTCTCTTTCTCTCTCTCTCTCTCTCTCTCTCTCTCTCTCTCTCTCTCTCTCTCTCTCGGTTGCGCGCCGATTAATTACTCCGTTAATTACCTCCGTGCGCTCGCGTTACGCAGTAACGTAAATAGATAGTTACATGTGCTTGGGTAATCCCTGATATATTTAGCATTTCTTTGCGCGCGTATGTACGTCCAAGTGTATGCATGTGTGTAATATGTTTTTTCGTTTCGCGGCGCATTAATAGCAGGCGGATTAATAACGCGATTATTTATTCTCAGATAGCCAAGTAAGTTGGAAAGGGCTTTTGCCGATGTGTGGCTTTGTGGTGTGGTGCGGTGTGTCTTTTCCGGAAGAGAAGCGAGAGAATTAATCGCAGGTCGTCGCGCGCGACGATATCGGCATCCAGAATGCCAAGGGAAACCGAGATGCGCTGGACGGAGAAACGACGGCGCATCGAACGCAGAAAATCATTTAAGTGCCATTTAAGCTGCGAACTAAGAGATATTCATATATTATTTATCGACGCAGTTTCGCGGAATTTGTACAACGTGGCGTTTGTTAATGTGTGCACCGCACCGTTATCCGGGAGAGCAATTCGCGCGCTCGCGCTCGTTGCACCACTTTCCGAGATTTAATGTATTCTTACAGCTGCCACGCCGACCATGATGCAATAATATTGGCTGTTTCGCCTTGTTTTCCAGATGAAATATCGGGCCGTTAATTGCGGTGGCATGTGGCTCGCCTTGAACGAGTCCCGGCTCTTCCCTTTTAAAAACACCGCGGGATGGCCGCGTATCGAAAATCGCGATCCGACACACACGACCACGAAACTCGAGATGTACGATTTATAAAATCCTCCGTCGCAAGCCTCGTCCGATTATTACAGGACGTAATGCTCGATTTTATTTCAAGAAAATTTGAAGGTATCGCGCAGGATGGGCAGGATTTTTTTCCTTTCGAGAGAGGCTGATCAATTCCGTTAACAAATAGCAATTTTTTTTTATGTTAATAAATTTTAGCTCTTTTAGATTTATTTTAAAGCTTAGAATGTCTCCTTATTCTTGATTTTGAAATGAGAAAAATATTAGGTTTTTACATTTAAAAGCCCTTTGGATACGTCCACGATATCGTGAAATCTTATCGAGGCGATTATAATTGACCATAAAGCTCATCAAATATTTCTAACTTTGTTAAACTTAAGATTACTTAAATAAATGCTATGACACGATGCAAAGGACGCCATTTTTAGAAGAAAAATTTTGAATATGCTGACAAAAATATTCAAGATAAATCGTAATTTTCAGGAATTAATATCTGCGAAAGAATTAATCTTATTTCAACTGCAATAACTGCAACAACTGCAATAAAAAGAAGTAATATCTGGAATTAATTCCACGTCATACGGATTATCGCAAACGCATCTGTATCGAGGCACAGAATTATTGGCTGATCGAATCTTTCTCTTTCGTACATAAACTATCTATACAAACTCGTTAATTTCGATATACATATTCCGATAATGAAACAGACTATATGTGGCGAGAATGAGATGACAAAAGCTCTGTCGGAAGTTTGTCCATTAAGGGGATGCTGGATGCTTATTTGTATTACCGACAAAACCGCAGTAATTTTTATATTGGTCTCATTTTTTTTATAAACTTTATAGATTTAGAAATCCTTTTTCACAATTAAAGTTTATGCATTCATTTATTTCTATTATATGAATTTCGTATCAAGAACGAGAAAGATTTTTTTAATTTAGATCTTTTTTACCATTTGATACTTTAAAATGGCGTCCAAAGCTGTCGCGTCAATATTTGCTTTATACAAAAATTTTACAGCCTGTACAAAACTGTTATTGCTAGACTAGAAGATCACATGAAGAAACAACGTTGAGTTCTTAGAGTTAAGCTTGATACCTAAAGTAATACAAAAAAGAAATTCACATGTATATGAAATGTATGTATGTACATATAAATGTATGTTAAATGTGCATATGTGTGAACGTTTTCATCGGAGTTCGCTCATCAATCCAGGATCCCTTTAAGCCGTTGTCACACTACGTATTACGGACGCGGATCGGATTGGGATTACGGAGCTGCCTCGTCTTGATTGGCTGAATTCCGATTCGCAATCCGTAATCCCAATCCGATCCGCGTCCGTAATGACGTGACGTAGTGTGACAACAGCTTTAAGCATATCAATAGTCAGTATTACAGTATTAGTCATGTTTCGGCTTATCTGAAAGAAGCTTCGTCATTTATGTCTCTCCTAAATCCCATCTGTCCGCTCGGCGTATGATTAAATCTAGATTGCATTTAATGCTTGCGCCGGCATATTGCGGTGCAATAATTATCGGTCACAGTGAGACTCGTTCCCTCAAAAGGCGGTGCGCCAATTCACCATCAAATGAAGAAAAATCACCGCGAGACGACCGAGAGCACAATCTGGATGCGCTCGGATTGCGAGCGCTCTCGACGTGTTATTTCCAGAAAAGCACGCGCTACCAAGATTACAGACAATTTGCGCGATCGACGTCGAGCGATTGGTCGAGCTCGGGGTGGAACGGAATCCCGATACCGATCTCGTGGCACAATGTGACTTTCCTTCCTGAAGAGAGAAACGCTCCTCTATCTCCTCCCGCGCGGCCGGAATCCCATAATGATCCTGAAGAAGCAATTAAAGCTCACGATCCATTGATTGGGGAATGATTAGTGCCACGACGACGAAGCTAACCGACGCTCCCTTTCTATCGCTCGTCGATTTCTTTTCTTTTCTTTTTTTTTTTTTTTTCTTCGTGAGAGAGGAAATGAGGAGATTGCTGCTTCGTTGCGCACTTCGAGAATTGCAATTTCGCCTCGAAAGGCGAGCGGTGGTTAACGAGATATGACGTGGAGAACAGTTTTTTAATGTTCATTTTTTCCTTTATATAATTGCGTTTATGCGTTTCGTATTACTAAATATGATGCGTTTTTAAAATAAGAGGTATGTTACGTAAAAATTAATGCCGTTCTTATTAGATACTATCGAATAACGAAATCCATAACGAAACACAGGATTTTATAGAACCAAAGCCAAGATAATAAAAGCAAGAAAAAACGAAATAAGTGCAAAGTAAACATGCGGATATAATGGATTACATTATCGTTAATGTCAATCTTTGTTAATTTAGAATGCACGCTGATCTACTTGGTGTCCATTGCATTTTTTTTTTTTTTACATCAGCGAGGAACATGCGTCGTCAAGAGTTTCATGAAGAGAGGGGGGAAAAAAGGCAGAGGGAGAAAAGGACACGACAGGCAGGCAATCTTGTTGTTCGTTTTGTACGTGCTAAATATTTGAGTCAGGTTGTCGTCGGCATTAAACGACGAGCAAACATCGCCGATACATCGCGGAAGAAAACGTCGCTCGTTTATCAAGTGCAAACAAGGCACCGTTTCAAGTTTACCTTCTTCGCATCATCCCTTAGAGTGAGTTGTTATTCAGGCAGGATGAAATCCTCACAACATCACGGTTATTTAGAGATCAAGTAAGAGTTTTAGTATCTTAATATTTTAACATGTAGAAATCTACACACACACACACACACACACACACACACACACACACACATTTTTTCTTTTTAAATTATTTTGAAGATATTTAAAAATCGTAAAAAAAAAGCAATGAGATTAAGTGAAGATGTTAATAGTCAATTTATCATTTTGATTTTTCAATATTATTTTTTTTTTAGGAAAGGAAAATTCGTGTAATAATCATTCATTTATATAACAAAATCAATTTCGCGTGGAATCTATGGAGGAATGTGAGAGGTAGACGCGCGCGAGATACTTTATTCGCTAAAAATCTTGTTAGTACGTGACAGATTAATCTCTTCGCTATCAGATACTTTTGCAGAAGGTACGCGAACAAATTGGAGAAATGGGCTGGAAAGGCGAGAACAATCCTATCTATACGATGAAATCGTATCTCGTGCGCGCGCAACGAGAAATAGCCTGAGATCTCGGTCGAGAGGAACTCGATATCTCATCCAGCTGTGCGGCTCCGATTTTTAAGTTGCAGCCTCGTGCAAAGAGAGAAGCGCTAAATGACGAGCGTTACGTCCCCTCCCCCTCCCCCCCCCCCCGGTCGCCATTCAAAACAGCAGTTCCCAAACTGCACAAACGAGAGTAATAATAAACTGCACATTGGAGAGAATATCACAAGGACAGATAAGAATGGCACGTGTTTCGCGCCAAGCATATATTCTATTTCTATTTCTGAAGCAGGTCGTATATTTGAACGTTGATTTGAATGTATGATCGTATATTTCTCGTAGAATTTTCCCTGGAAGCTTATCCCGTTCGTTATCTTATCTTAAGAATATCATTCAATCATTATTTTTAGATTGTTATTAATCAAGAATGCTTTAAATTAAATCCTTCTTTACTTTTTTTAACGAACCAAAAAATTTACTCCATCGGATCGGATCGATTTTTTTTTAATCATACAATCAGAGTCGAAATCAATTCGATGTATGACAACTTTTTATTTATATATAATCTTCCTTCAAATAATTGAATATTTGAATTCAAGAATTATTCACGCACAAGGCAAACGGAGAAAAGTTATCGAAAAAGGTTATTTTTAACCGCGCGTATGGAAAAGATTAGGTTTTACAAAGGATCAAACGATACGGTATCTCTTTCCCTCTTTCCGGTCAAGTGTGTCCTTTTGGGAACCCCTGATGGCAAACACGGCATGAAACAGTGTCAGCAAGCGGGGTCGACATGTAGGTAAAACGGTAACCGAGCGCGGAACAATATTTGCCCGATAACCAGCACCTGGAAAACGTTCTCTCCGCGTGCTAATGGATTTAGCGACAGCGAGATCACGTGCTCCGTTCCGAACGAGCGGCCGGCACGCGCGTGTTGTGTCCGCGTTTGCGCGCGAGGGTTTCACCGGCGATGATCGATGAGATTTTTATTCGCACGAGTAAACGAACAAGTAAACAGCGGTGAGCGGAGGCCGCGCGATTTCCTCTCCCGCGATCGAGCGCGTGCGAGCGACACGATTGGCTCGTTCAAGGGTTTCGAATTCGGGTCGGATTCCCGCGCTGAGATCTATAATCCCCCCTCCTCCCCCCCCTCCCCCGTTGTTTTGTAGATTTATTATCGAGCGCGTTTCCGCCGTTATATTTCTTGAGAGTTTCCCAGCAGGGGAAATTATGGGTTATAACAAGTAATGCTACATGTGTAACACGTTCGATCTCGTTTCTTTCTCTCTAGAATGCATTTCGACGAATAGATTAAGACCTAAGAGTACTAAGAAAGTAAGTGAATAAATTTAAATTTGAAGCTTCAAATTAAGGAAAAAGGAGAGGCAAAATATTAGGCATTTAGTACAAAATATAAAAAGATATAATTTATATAAATAATGTACGTGTTTCCTGAGGACTAAATAAAAAGATAAAACATACAAATAAAATTGTATATTTAATAAAATAGCTTTCACTTTTATTTCATATTTGTTATATGTATATTTAGATTTATTTTATTTTTTAATAAAATATATAGTTATTTTTTACATGTTATTGCACATTGAATTAATCAAATGTTATGTTATGTCTACAAGTGTGATTTAAATAATGAAGATTCTATTGAATTAGATTTACTAAAAACTGTAAACAAAACTGCTTCCACAAACTTTATATCTTTTTTTTCTTACGATTTTTTTCCAAGTCCATCTTTTCTATATTAAAATGAATCGCACCACCGTTCGACGTTCGATATTTTCGAGGAACTCGTTTTGACCTTCACACTTGAACCGTTATAATGTATCTTTCGTAAAACGACTTCGTAGTAGCGGCAACAATTTTAGTTCTTCGTTCTCCATCATCATCGGTCACATGCGTTCACAGGTAGAGTTCATCAATTTGATAGAGGGAGAGATCGGTTTCCTTGGTTCGATCTTGAAATACGGCCGGAAGTAACGCTATTCTCACATCTATAATCACACCAGTAACGGAACCAGCAATGGCGGATCGCATCAAAGGAATTTTTGTTACACCATTAGCTTAAATACCATTAGGACTTTTGACAACCGAAACCAATTGAGGCCAATTAACGACTCGCGAGAAATTTATCTTGGAAACATCATTATACAAATAGCATTAGTTTACAAGTTTGATTTTTAAGTATGAAATATGTTTATTTAAGATTCTTGCTGTAATTCATTGTAGCCATCTTGAATTATGAAAACACGTGTGATGAAAATTCTTACAAAATAAATTTAAATAGAAACTTTTCTCGAGAAAATTATATTTTTATTCGATAGAACTTAAATATAGACTTAAATATATCGAAAACTCTTCTTTCGTTCTGTTAAGTAATAAATAATAATACGTCTAGAAATGAATTATGGCTCTGTCCTTGATTAGGCACAATTTATTTTCTAGAGATTATTTATTAAAGAAGAAGAGCTTCCGATATATTTTACAAATTTGTTTTATTGACTGAAAACATAATTTTATTGAAAAATATTTCCATTTTAATTTATTTTACAAAAATTTTTATCACGTGCTTTCTCGCTTCTGTCATCATAATTCAAGATGACTGTCATGAATCAGCAGAAATTTTAAAGAAAAGAAAACAATAATCTATTAAATATGTTTCAACAACTTTACAATATTATTTGTATATTTAAAAAGAATATTAATTTATAAAATAATATTTCAATTATTTTACGTTATCTTTTTAAATATTATTGATTGATTAAAATATTAATAAATATTATTGATTGATTAAATATTATTGCTATGACAGCGTTATCATATTGATATACGGGGTGATATATTTTCTTCAATTATCAATAATTTATATTAATAATTTACTGTGTGTGTGTGTGTGTGTGTGTGTGTGTGTGTGTGTGTGTGTGTGTGTGTGTGTGTGTGTGTGTGTGTGCGTGTGTGTGCGCGCGCGCGCGCGCGCGCAATAAGTTTATTTTCATAAAATTCCATTAGAAGCAAATCCTTGTTAGGATTCATCATTTTGATGAAGCATTAAAAGATGATATACATTCCAAGCAACGAAGCGTGTAATTGTCGGGGGGTAAAAAAAATATCACAGCCATAAAAGAAAAGGTATTATAATTTGATATACGTATGTATATGTGTATTTATGGTACATAGAACATATCGAAACGAAGTATGCAATCACACATACCGAGGCCGTTATCGCTATGCGCACGCGCGTCATAATTTTAGAATCGAGGAAACCGAGCTAACGATATCCGCGATATGTCATTTCTATCTTGGACACTCCCTACTAATTCGGTACCGATTTACATTCTCTCTTGTCAGATAAGAATCCAAGTATGCGCCGCTGATCTCTTACAGAATTTCCATGCCGCGAAATTATTTTCGCACGATAAAATATCGCGTTACTGCATTGCATTTGCTTTCGCAATATATAATATTTATGAGAGTTAAAAAAAAAACAATAGCAATCGTTTGGTATTCAATTCCTTTACAGATTAATCCAATTTTAACTGTCCAATGAAACGTCTAATTGGAGTAATAATAACTAATTATAAAATAAAATCAGAAGAATTAAATTTAAAATAAATGTAATAAATTAATACGCTTCTACTTTTCGAGTAACAAATGCAATTGGAGAGATATAGAATTAAATAATTATCCTGGTAAGTATTATATATAATGTTGGATAGAATTTTTGTTCAGCAACGTTAGCTAGATATAAAATATATACATAAAACATAAGTTACATTTTTTTTTATTAAGATCTTTGGACATATATGTTAGTAAATCAGTAGGTTAAATTTAAATCCATCGGATAGTTTTCGTCTATTAATAAAAGATTAATTATATGCTATATGTTCTCTTTCAGAGACACGCACTATAATTGCTACTTTCCGGTAGGCGAAATAAAGTATAATGATCAGCTCTCAGTTCCATTGCAAATTATAAGAATCCTGCTATTCGTGACTCATCGTGAGCGATTTTTTTCAAAAAAAAATTTTTTATACAAAATAATCCTAACATTTACAGAAATGGAATTTTACATTGAAATAAATATCTCGTAAACGTTTACGAATTTATCATTTCATTATTCTGGTTCCTGATTTCCTTGCTTTCACTGTATGTATCTATATTTCTTGAATCTTAAAATCCTTTCGCTCAAGAATTTTTTAATTTATATATTGTTTTGTTGCACATACAATTACAAGTTCTTAAATATTTCGATTTCTTCTAGTGTACGGACTTTTATAACTTTCTCATTTTATAAATCTTTTACTTCACTCAAAAAAATCTGATTCAAAATTTCTCCTTTTCTTTTTTGTAGAGTAGCGGGATACGGATCTTAAATTATCTCCAATTGTAAGATTTAAAAAAAAGATGTTATCCAAATAATTTTTCTCAATCAATTTTCCAAATTCCAAAAAGTAATAACGTATATCTATTAAGAAAAATATATATAATACAAAAAAAAAAAATATATATATATATATATATATATATATAAAACAAAAGGAAAAAAATGCTCACTATTTATCTCTATTTGCATATACCGATATATTATTAATTAATTACTCGTGATAAAGGGATTGAAGCCGGGGAGCGATCTCTCGCAGAGAACGCCGTTCACTCTTTCGACTTCGATGTATTCTCTTATTATGCCATACTCGACGATTATAAACATAACGCGCTAACGATTATCCGCTTAACTCACTGACAGCTGACATTAGCGCACGAATTCCCGCGCGCCTTCTCGCGCGCATTGCTTTTGATACTTCCAGTTCTATCCGCGCTCACCTTTCTCATGGGTGATAGGACCGTAACGTGTGTGTATATATGTATGTATGTATGTATGTATGTATATATGTATGTACATATCGCTTCAAGCGCGAGACACAAACCAAACGCGCTGCCTTTTGCAATACAAAATTTAATTTCTCGTCAAAAAGTCATTATACAAACCCTCCTCTTCTTTCCTCTCGTCTTCTAGTTATTTCATTCTTCTTTTTTTATGGAAGAGAATATTCCCGAATATTTACTTTGACATTAAGGGGATGCTGAACTGACTCCGACGAAAATATTCACACATATGTACATCTACACATACATAGATACATTTATATATACATACACTCATACATACATTTCTGTACACACATGATACACATATGAACAAATTTTTGTGATACTCCCCTGTTCGTAATAAGTCTAATTCTAAGCCTAATTCTAAGAATTCAACGTTGCTTCTTTATGTAATCTTCTAGTCTAGCAATATCAGTTTTGTATAGGCCGTAAAAGTTTCAGCAATATATGTATATAAAGCAAATATTTACGCGACTTGACAGCTTTGGACGCCATTTTAAGGTACCAAATGGTAAAAAAGAATTAAAGATTAAAAATCTAAATTTAAAAATTTTTTCTCGTTCTCATTCATACGAAATTCATATGCTAAATACGTATTAATGCATAAACTTTAATTATGGAAAAAAATTTCCAGTAGTATAATGTTAATAAAAAATGAGAGCAATTAAAAAATTATTGCATTTTGTCGATAATACAGACAAGTTCAGCATCGCCTTAAAGGGCGCTAATTTCCCATTAATTTTTGAAATTGAGAAATAAAAATGATAATATATTTGCATGGTTTGCATATAATTTTCTCATGTGATTTACGATGATGGAATTGTGATTGGGTACGTATTTCTGTTTTTAATTATTCTGTTTTTAACATCGCATATCGAAAACATGCATGTATGAAATATGTATGAATCGTCCTATACAGAAATTAGAATGCCAAGTATATTACAGTATATTTCCTTGTTTTATGCTATAATTTATTTTCAACGTCAAGCAAACTGAGATCTCTGTATTTCATTAGACGATCTTAGAAATAAAATACGATCAGTATGAGGCCAAACAAGCTGAGATGAATTCTAATATAATCTACATTCCTAGACATAAATTCATCTGTGATTCATCTTCAAGGCATTCTTTATTAGATATGCTGATCTTAGAAGACAACTTTATATATTTTGCATTTCTATCTTTCTATTTTCTTTCTATCTTTCTCTTTTACTTTTTTTTTTCTTTTTTTTTTTTTTCTTATGACCGATCGTACTATTTTTATCAAATATTTCGATTGTCTGAAACCGCGCATACACAAGTTGAAACAAGATGCCACGTGGTTTAGAAAATTGGAAAAATTGGGAAATCCGCGTCCCGGCTATTCCGCTGTCGGAAGTTTCACTCATTTGAACGTGATTTGGAAATTAATTGCAAACTGTGCCGGCGCAGAGTGCTGGATGTGCATGTACACGAGACGAGTGCACGCAGGTGCACTCTGCTCGAGGGAGGGGGGGGGGGATAGAGCCAGCGAGACATGGGAGGAGTTCCCTGCGAGTGCTCTCTCCGTCTCGTCGGAGAGACCATTCTCGCGGTGGCAGAGGTGGTCTCTGCTCACCTGAGCGTTTCAGGTGGCAGTCGCCCTGCTGAGTCGTTCAGCGACGGGTTTCTCGCCGGGTGAGCGCCGCGAGCGAGCGCGATTCGCCGCACTGAGGGAACACAACGGCACAAGACAGCGAGGAATCTCGAGAGAGAAATTTGAGATCCGCGAGAGGGAAACTTGAGATCGCAGACTGACTTGAGATGTTGAACGAATTCGCGAGTACTCGCGATGCGAGCCGAGGCTCGCAGAGGCCCGTCCGCTCACCGACGATCTCCCGAATTCTCCTCCGAGGATCGGTGGAGTACCCATCGTATCGTTCCTTTTAAATGCAAGACGTTTGACACTTAGAGCTAGAATTATCCAATTACGGGGTAATTTCAATAGGATTGTTTTAGCGAGAGATACAGCTTGATGAAAATTAATTAAGTCATTGTGTGCTGTCGAACTGATTTAATGAGGGATTAAATTGTCAAAATTAGGCCGTGATTTGATCAGAGAAACTTTTTCGATGACGCAGTTAATTTGATTGTAATTATGTATATTTTGCCGATTGAAGCAAACGGACGGATGCGCGGTGAAATAATTGACCCTAAACAAGTATTCATGTTAATTTTAATAAAATCAGGTGTTTTCCTAATCCTTACTGAACTTCTTTATCCAGAAATATCGCTCAACCTTCGAGACCTTCGTGAATCACAAAACACTTTATAAAAGACAATGTGTCACATATAATAAGATAACGCGTCACATATAATGAGATAGGCCAAAGACCGAGATTCTTTTGTCGATTGTGATAATTGATCGCACGTCGATCGGCAGAATCGATTTCAAGGATTTCAAGGGCGGATGAGCAGCGTGAAAAAAAAGTGCGTCAGGCCTCAGGTGATTTTGAGATATTTCTGTTAATTGCGGCGATGAACGAGAAGTCATCTAGGAGAGAAGATCGGCGTTCATTCATAAAAAAGAGGATCGGAGCGATATTGCGTTCCCCGAGCGACGTATAAATTTGTCGTGAAACTGACACGTCCGACTGCATTCTGGCGGAATTATCAAGATATCGCGTAATACCGAGCGGCGCGAAGCTACAAAAAAAGTGCTCGGTTAAAGAGCCGAGATCGCGAGAAGAAAACCTCAAGTTTACGATTGCAGAAAACGACGACGGGGAGAGGAAGAAAAGTGCCGTGCGAACGCATATTGGTCAATGAAAGCGTCTTATTAAAGAGGGCTCAATGTAGGATGGGGACAAAACGACGTGTGCTGATCGAGAACTGAACGTTCGTGAAATACGAACGAATGTCGTTTCTATGTAGGGACGACAGTGTAATTTATTTAACGAAAGTAGAGACTAGTTTCCACATTGAATTTTACAGAGCTCTCTCTCTCTCTCTGATGAAAAAACGAACAATTTTTAAAGCATCTACATATCTCGTATTTCATTTTATGAATACATTACAAAAATATAGAGAAGAAAATATAAATCAATTTAAATGTTATTACCTTTTAATTAAAATATGTACTAAAAATTCGCCTCCAACTTTACTGGAATATAATAAAATACAAGTTTTGTTTATGTAAAACAAAAATGTAAAAGCAAAAATTTGTTTATGTAAAGAGAAATTACAACAGAGCGTACAAAAAAGTGTAGGAAACCCGAGTTTCTGCGAGCTTGACTTTGAGAAGGCTCATTCGATTTTGATGATCAGATAAAGGTCGGCGACCAGAAAAGAGATTAATTTATGGACATAAAATTAAGCAGGATAATTTACTGAGACTAATCCGATTGGCCCCAACCTGCGAACTGATTTTAACGGTGAATTAAGAGCGAGATCGGGCAAAAAATATGCGATCAGACATAAATCTTGCGATGACGACATGTGACAGCGGATACCAACACCGTTATCGCTGATAAACATCAATAATTATATAGTCGTAAGTCAGCACCATACAACAGAGTCAACAAATGACATTTATAAACGTGAACGATCGATGCGTCAACAAGATTTCGCGGGCGAATCGTATCGGGAAAAGATTCGCAAAACAAGCAAGATTCCGTTGCAAGGAAATGCATTGAAATTATAGTCATTAATGACGCTGTCCGCTGCGAATATTTTATATTGCGGCGAAAAACAGTGTGATGATACGTATAACGCTTAAGCTCGACAGCAAGAGAAAGACAAGAGATTTTCACTCAAATTTACGTGAGGGAAGAGCAGAAGAAGATTAGAGGATTTCAAGAGTTCTGCAAATGTTCTCAGAGAATAGTTTTATGTGAAAGCTAATGGTGGATATGGAATGGACCACGACAATTTGACTGAAGAGCGGTCGTTAAGAACTTTCAAAGTTTTGAGCAAAGACATCTTCGAGTGCCGCATGCAAATAAAAATTAGCTAAGGACTTTCAGGGGGTCCGGGACCCTGTGGTATTTCCGTGAGTGTCTCGAGCGATCATCGATCGTAAACAAGTGGAGCATGATGGGAGAAGTGATCCGCGTTTCTGGGAGAGCACCGGACGTCGGTGACATCCTGAAGGAGGCCATGCTGTCGCAGAGGTTCGCCGATGTGGCCTTGTGCTGTCCAGGAGGGCAGCGATTCCTCGCGCATCGCCTGGTTCTGTCAGCAGCCAGCCCTTATCTTCAAGTGAGTATAAAAGATACTCTATCACGATTAATTAATCTAATTAGCCGATATAGTAATTATAAATAATTAATAATACTGATAAGTAAATCACAGGCGGAAATGAAGCGAGTCAACTTTTTTCAAGTCAATTAAAAAGAATTACGTATAATATCCTTTCTTTTAATAATCCTTATTGAAATAATAATGGCAAAAAATAAAATTGACTGAAAAGTTAAATAAAATCTGGGCAATGTAGTTATAGTTTATATCCGCGTTCGCCGATTTCCCCCCCCTCCCTTTTTTTTTACTTATTCATTTGATAATATTGATTACATATGTAACATAATGATATGTAAATTGGTAATTAAAGCACCGAAAAAAATCTGTATTGATATTCATATAATTAACATTCTCAGCTTAACATTTGAAATAAGTATCTTAAAATAATCCAGAGTTAACTGTAAGAGATAATTATATCGTCTTGGATTCGTATGACTTATGGAAAGTTTCACAACGTGACATTTCTCAGGTGCGTTCATCGCGTTTGAGAGAAGCTCCTATATTACTGTTACTTGTTACTATTTCCTCGCCCATAATGAGCGGTATAATAAAAGAAAATGCGGCTCACGTTGCCGTTTAATTAGCGGGTCAAGTCAGCGGATAACAGACAGAGTTTCTTCGCGTCTATGGCCGCCGGTTTGTCACACTTCGATCCCGTAAAAACCACTTCGTCGCGATACAAGCCGATTGTACGCGCGCTCTCTGACGCGAGCGTTTAATGCCGCCGAATTATGTCACACGGAAATAAAGATAATGCGATATCGAGTGCGCAATTCGCGCACTCGAGGTTTCTCGAGGCTGCCTCGGCGCTGGCACTGGTTACGATGCGCGCGTCGCGCTCTCTTGCGAACTCACCGGGAGAGTTGCGCGATCGCACAAACTGTTGCGCCACTAGATTGGAACATGAGCAGGAGGCTCAAAATTAACGAGACAGGTGCGACTTGACTTTTATAATGTATTAATGTGCAACAGGATTGTATCCTTGATGCTTCTTCGAGAATCGAGATTATTACTCAACGGTTAGCTATTCTACATCGACGAAAAGTCAAACTTACCTTGACTAACTTACTTACTAGTTGAGGAAAATTCGCGATTTATATAATGAAAAATTAATTAATGTTTTTTTTTTTTTTTTTTTTTTTTTGAGAAATTAAAATCGCAAAAATTAAAGTTGGCCCTCGTTTCTCCCTTGAATTCTCTTCTCTTTCTCAAATTTTCCCTTAAAGTTCTAAGTGCCATTGATTGATTTTGATGATTATCGAGTAATTATCAGTCGTTACATAGTCTTTTCATAGTTGACCTTTTGCGCGTCTAAATTATTTATTTTATTTTACGCTTAATTATATTTGTTTGATTTTAATACAAGTGAAAATGATTTGAAATTTAAAGGAATAAAGTTGTTTATCCGAACATTTTTAAAGCTTTGCTGCTTCAGATACTTTTTAACTTTCAACGTCAGTGGATTCCGTTATTATCGAGCAATTATTAATCGTTATATCTTTTTATATCCAATCTCCCGCGTGTTTAAACTTACTTTATTTTACGCTTACGTTGTTTTTATCACATAAAACGCTTAAGTGCAGTTTTACGTGAGTAGAATCTTGTTGCGAAAGGAAAACCTAGGAAATAAATCCCGACGCACTCCAGCATACAACGTAATTACAAAGTAATGTCGCGTCTGCGACGTGAAAATTGTCAATTATGCGTTGCTGTGCGATTCGTGCCACGAATTGCGCTTTCTAAACTCTAACAAGCAGAGTGCCGAAAAGAAAAATTTTCCCTGCAAATGGAAATTCATTGAGCGAGTTCAGTCCATTCACGTCTTATTCACGTCTCATCTTATTCCAAAAGAATTCTTCATTTTCCCGCCTAAGACACTTAATCACGAAATATAAACGTAATATCGTTCGGGGTTCCATGTTATTTACAATATTTCGTGCGATGATCTTTATAATTTACAGCGACTGCCTTGGAGACAATTAAAAAGCGTTGCGATCGAAATGCGTTGGAAAAGCAATCGCTCTTTCGCGTCTCGCGTGTCAGAGTGGGGGGGGGAAAAAAAAAAAAAGAAAAGAAAAGGAAGAAAACGACATCCGCAAAAGGTTCGCTCTCTTGTCGCAACAAATATGGCTACCCTTGACTTCGACGCTGGCAGATACTCAGATCTTTGATTCCGTAAAGCCCGCACGACGCATTTCTACTAGACAACCCTTTTGCGGTTCTCGGAACGTTCGCGCGCAATGCATCTTTCCGGTACTGCCATTCGCGGATTCTCAAGGCATCCCGGCATCTCGATTTATTACCGTTTGACCCAGTACCTGTTTACTCAACGCGAGATTCCCAGTTTTTGTCGCGCTCCTGCGTGCGTCGCGTGGCGTAAAAAGAAAGAAATAACGCGTAGCTCCCGAGCTCGTTATTTTCTTCAAAAAAAAAAAAAAAAAAAAAAAATAATAATGATTAAAAATATCTTAACGTTCTTTTATTAAATTTTTTTCAATTATGCATTCAAATGCGGAATAATTTTAATTATGTTATTTTAATCAGAACTATTATTGACAAGAATATCTTTTGAGTCATTTTTATATTAGAAATATTAGAAAGATATTAAAAAAAATAAAAGATGTTTTATCGCATCCTCTCTTTCTCTCATACATCTTATTGATTTAATTGTATTCTATTTTTTTATTAAAATGTTTATGTATACAACAATTTTAAAGATGTATAGTTCCCCGATGCATTCGACTTATTATAAAACGGAAAATATTTTTCTTCTTAACTAACAAGAACAAAATGTTTGAAGAAAAAGATTGGACTATGAACTTTGATAGTTTTAAAAGGATTAGCATATGCATTTTTAAGCAATTTCCGATTTGTTCATCGCTTCAAGCTGTTTATTCACGTACGTTTCGCTAATTAGTCAGTTAATGAGAATCATAAAGGATTGATATCCGGTTTTGTAGCAATTTAATCTAATAATATTTCTGTGCAGTAAACGGATTCATTACAGCAAAAATATGTAAAAATGGGAAGAATAAAAAAATACGAGTTGTTAAATGTTTGTGATTTCATCACAATCTCATAATGAATTTTTTGCAAAATAAATCATACGATCTCGAAATAGCGTCATCTGACAAATTCGCATGTTATTCTAATTAGCACGAATGATTTAATTAATGAGCGATATAATCGAGTACGCGTGCATATGTATAAATATATATACATATACTTCTTTCATATCTAAAACTTAAGTATCAAAGAATTAAGAAATTAAATAATTTTAACATAAATTACATTAATTTGATAAAAACAGAGAGAGAGAGAGAGAGAGAGAGAGAGAGAGAGAGAGAGAGAGAAAGAGATTATAAAATCATAAGGAACATGTTAAATTGAACAGATTCATCATTACGAAACATATTGCGCGATTTGTGGACATGATTGCGCTACTCGCTTTTTATCTCTGGCGTTTTTTTTCATCTTGATTGAGAAGCGTGGAAAATCACACGTGTTTTAATTAGTGCGACTGATATAATTCGCGAGGCGAGCTAATTCTCTTGCTTCTCGCATACGAAGCAAGTGAGAAATATTATTATAATGAAGCACATTCAATACATTGTATTCTTAAATGCAAGAGAATTCTCTGAAACTGTGACGAATTGTGATATTATGATACGTCTCACTGGACCTGAAGGAGAACCTCTCAAACCGGTTTATGATCACAATCATTTCTTTGCGATTTTAGTTGTCCCTTTGGATTACTAACACAGAACGTTACATGGAAACTTCTTTTTTTTTTTTTTTTTTTTTACGTTGAATTTAGTTACGCTGCCGTGAAACTGCCGATATCCAATAAAAGAAGATTACGTTCGGACCTCAAATCTGCTACAATATGTAATACGTGAATTAATGCACGTATGCATATGCATTTGGCCTGTTTCCTTCGTGACATTTTATGGCCTTTCGCTTAACGATCTTATAAATATTTTTGAACATGGTTGATTATGGTTGTACTATTTTTCTTCTTCATTCATTAATATCGATTCGATCAAATATTGATCGAACATCTTAATTTTTTGTAGACAATTAAAAAAATTTTTGGAATATAATCGATATCTTTATACTTGAAAGATATATAATAATAATAACATTGATACTTAGAATATATCATAGATATATCAAGATATATAATATTGAATAGAAATTTAAAATACATTATTAAAGTTCAAGGCCCGATTTTTCATTTTTTGGTTAATTTGCGATTTAGATTTAAAACTGACTAATATAAAAATTATGTTTTTTTCTATCTACGCTTAGTGATTAATTATAGATAGAAAAAACGTAATTATTATATTATCATATTAGATCAAGTTTAAACCACCAATTAACAGAAAATGAGAAATCGAGTAGTTTATGCGTGTTCTAACACGCATAAATTAAGAAAATTAAGAAAAAAATTATTTATTTAATAATATATTCAATTTAATGCAACAGACTAAGAACTTATATAAAACTATTGAAAGAGTGATTAGTAGAAATAATTAAACATACTGTAATTTTGATATATAATTATTTAGGAAATAGTAGTCTCGTGCAAACGTAAAGCTTAAGAATTCACGGATTGTTTTTATAATAAATTTCAAATGTCAGCGATGAAAAGTTATAACCTTTTAATATGAATGGATTATATGCTTTTTCTAAGTGTTGCAATTTTGTGGAGAATTTAAATGGATTATCTGTCATTTATTTCCAAAGAAGCTTTCGACTTTCCGTCATAATAAACAGGATATTATGTGTTTCATGACTCTTCAGATTATATCGTTGTTTTATGAAAGCTATTTAAAAGATATCAAATGACATTTTAGATAGATTTCTTAGATTAAAAAGGAAAGTTTAATAGCATAAATAAAAGCTATTTTTGCAAGTGTTATTTTTTTAATTATTATTTTTATACGCGTTTATTTTCTATTAAATGGATTTTACTAAAGCGGATATTTATACAAGATTTACGTTATTGTTCATGTATTACAACTGATATTCTCAAAAAATATAATTGAAAAATAATAGCAAGCATGGCATGGTTAATATAATTAAGTACGTCTTGGCGATGAATCAAGAAAAAAAGAAACATACAGGTGTATACCGGCGTGCTATGTAAACGTGCAATTTAAGAATTCACGGTTTACTTCCGGAAGATCTGATAAAAACAAAAAAAAAACTTTCAAACGTCGTGTGTGATGAGGAGTTATGGCTTTCCGCGGCGGGTAGATTATGGTGTGTCCATGTGCGCTTTTTGCCGCACGAGAACGTGTTTCTCATGGCTCGGCCCATCATTAGGATGCCGACGCAGCACGAGATCACGTATTCATTGCTTAATTAAGATTATCGTAACTTGAAAGGGAGCGACAAGCCGATATTTCACGTCAGCATTGCTCATGCCAATCGAGAGATACGACGTTGAGATCTGTACACTTTGCGACTCAAAATATCTTTCCTCTAGGTACATGATTTTTTTTTTACTATCGGATTATATAGTTGTACGTTATGTCTCGAACTGATGGTGTTTTTTTTTTCAAGTTTAGACACTTGGAAAATTTATAATGTAGATATACGAAGGATATTCTTACAAAGAGCAAGTGTTAACCTCTTTTCTAATTCTAATGAGCTTACACACGCGAAGAGGATAAAACATTTCTTGGAAAAATTAATTTATATATCTATAAGTAAAATAAATCAGCAAATCGGGTGAAATGTATATATTACATATTGTATTGAAGTTTAAACTTTTATCTGAGAGTTTATTTGAGTGAACTTATTGGAGAGAAAATTTATTCGTACACTAGAATAATTTATTCGTTCATTGATGAAATAGAATAAAAAAGTTCCAAAACGGAAAGTAATATTACTACGTCAGTGTATCGTATATTGTAAAAGTATCATATACAATCGCGAGTTTAATTCACACTAATAAGCCAAGATTATTATAATAAAACTATGAGTTTATTAACAATGACATACATAGAGGAGACAGTATAACGGCAGAACCGCAATGTCATGCTGATGGCAACGTTTTAACCACAGCAATATTTCGCATCCACTTACTCTAGGAAATGCTAATTAAACACTGCGAAGGTAAAATTCACCATGGAATTAATTAGATGATGAAGGCCAACAGGTCCCACCAGGAAAAGATCAAAAAGATCAGAATAAATGTACATAAAGGAGATATGTACTTTGAGAAACAACAATTTAATTAAGGAATCAACTAATTAATACTTTTTTATTTATTTTCTGTTTTGCAACTTTCTAATTTTACTTCTGTTTTTAAAATATTTATTTATTGAAAAATCTAATATAATATTTAAATCACCGAAGAAGGAAAAATATGCCATAATTTTATTAAGCGAAATGAGATCTTCTCCAAAATTCTACTCAATTCTATTAAAAATATTTTGATACTGAAAGTTTACTTAAAGCTCTCTGATTTTATATTAGAAAGTTGTACTATTTGAGAAAATATTGTCATTATAAAATAATATTTAAATAGATGCAATATTTTAAGATTAAGTTTATTTTAAAGTTTTCTCATATAATATATTTAATTCATAAAATAAATTTCTAATTTCTATAAAGATACTAATTTCTTTAAAGATTTTCTATACTGAAATAGCCAATATATTCGAGCGATAACATCTAAAGGCACTAGAATATTTTATTAGTTCATCAAATGGTGTAAAATAAATTTATCTTTTGTATCCGTAAAAAATCTTGACGCCCATGATCATTAATAGAGGAAGCTAATTGAAGATAATAGACTCTTAATTCGCTAGAAATACCAATAAAAAAAAAGTCATCCAGCAACTGTCCATTATTACTAACAGTAACGGCTTATTAATTCGATGTATTGTGAAATAACTTTTCTAATTGCATTAGAGACCCTTGAACTTTAAACATAATGTACAGACACTTATGTACGAAGACTTATATAAAAGTTCTTTTAATCATCATATTCATTTTGCAATTTTAAATGTATTTTTGTTTTTAAATGTATTTTTGTTTTTAAATGTATTTTTGTTTTACATTAATTTTAATTTTTAAATTTTTGTACACAGATTTTATATAAATTATATAATTATATAAATTTATGAATGCTTAAAGCTTAAATACATGTAGAAAGAAAAACATAAGAAATATATACTAATTATTATCTATCCAGATAAATATATATATATATATATATATATATATATACATATATATATATATATATGTATATATATATATATATATATATATATACATATATATATATATATGTATTCTTACACTTAATACATTTTTACAAATCCATACAAAAAATATATAATATATTTATATATACATATATAATATAAATTATAAATATATATCTTCTTAATTTTATAGTGTATATATTATTATAAAAAATTAGTTTTTAAATTTTTCTAAAATAATACTTTTCAAAATAATACTTTTTTTATTTTTTTTTTTAATAATATACATATATATCAATTGTGAAAGTTGTTTTAACATAACACTTTTAACATAAAATATTATGTTTTGTACTACATAAGAGGGAATTTTGAGATATCCTATATATATATTTTAAGATTTTACAAAGAAATAATGACTAAAATAAAAAAATAATAATTTCCTAAAAACAAAATGAAACGTTAGAGGCATGAAAGTCGAACGCAGAAATCTTGCAATTGTTTATATTATTATATTATAAATTTAAAAATAATAATTATAATTAACAAACGTTTCGAGCTTAGATTGGGTCATCTTCAGTGCGTGTATCATGGCTCATAAAATATAAAAATCTCCCTGTTAACATCTAAATTAAAAAAACCGCGATAAATTAACAAACGCGTCAAAAGTAATAAAATGATGTATAACAAAAAGAAAAATGTATGTCCAATTACAAAATACATTTACGTATTCGAATTTGTGTTAAAGTCATCAATCTCATTCTTCAATAGTCATATATTTCAGTAGTCATATATTTTAGGGAGATGAAAAATACTCATGTCTAGAAAGATAATATATGTAACTATAATCATCTTGTCTCTTTTCCTTATACTGTGCCGCTTAGAATCTTCGTAACGATCCTTTCTAACGCCAAATATTTCGGTTTCCGTTGGTTGGTCTTTCCCCATCATATTCATAGGCCATTAAATCTTTATTTTAGTCTCTTTTTTTCTCCACATCACATTTCTTAAGTCACATCCATCAGCGACAGTACAAAATGATTTAATCAACCTCATCTTTAATCATCTTATACTTAGGCCACATTGCTTAAAGTATTATACATAGTATGTATATATATATATATATATATATATATATATATAAGCATATATATATATATATATAAAATGTGTTGAAATCATCTCTATTTATATATATATATATATATATATATATATATATATATGAAGAGATGATTTTGACACATTAAATAACAGATAAAACTTCTCAACTTATACAAAATGTAAAAAAAACACACACACACACACACACACACACACATATTTTTTTTACATTTTGTATAAGTTGAGAATTTTTATTTGTTATTTAATGTATCGAGGTGATCTCTTTTTGTGTTGTACAATCATTGAATACATCTTTTATATGTTAGTCTATAGGTGCATATAGGAGTATCACGAAGATGCTGAGCAGCACAATATAAAGAAAAAAAGTGCGATGATTGTAGTTACATATATTAACTTTATAGACAGTATAGCTGCAATATGAATATATTGCAGCTCGGTGAAACGTATGACTGGAGATTGACTTTATCACAAATTCAACTACGTGAGTGTATTTTATAATCGAATATGCGTTTTCCTTTTATGCATTTCATTACTTACTGCATGTCATTTTATTACTTTTGACATGTTTGTTAGTTTATTGCGGGTTTTTTAACTTAAATTAGATGTAATAATAAAATTTTTATATTTTAGGACCACGCACTGAGGACGACCCAATCTAAGATCGAAATATTTGTTATAGTCACGATTATTGTTGTTAATTTTATAATATAAAACAATCGCGACAAGATCCTGCGTTCAACTTTCATGCTTCTGACTTTTTAAGAAAACATATAAACTTGTTATTAAGAAAAACAAGTTAAATCTTGTTTTTGAAAAAACATATAAACCGTTGTTACAATTTAATTTATTAATATTAATTTTGTTTCAATTTCGTTTAATTAAAGCTATGTGAAAGCTACATATATAAATAGATGATAAAATGTGTGTAATATGCACGACGTGGTTGACAGGCTACAGATATATAAAACCGATATAATTCTATAACAATCTCTCCCAAGATATTTTTTTCATAATGGCGATGAGAACAATCTTTCGCGAGCCGATTCTATCTCGCCTAAGGGATAATTTCGTTAAATTCTAATTCATATCATATACCGCTACAAAGTCTGACGAATCGATTCATCGATCGATCGTAATCGCTCGCAAACATTACATCGCGAACAACTAAGAAAGTTGTTACGTTCTTCTTGTTACGTTTTATCTACAGCGAGCATCATTCGTGATCGGCGGCTATTAATTCACGCAGCTTGGCAATATTCTCGACGCGCATAATTAAATCTATCTTAAATCGCTTATATATGCATGCAAATCCAAACTACTTCTTCTAATATTATTCCGGGTACAATGCTTCTCAATTCGACAAGATACCGTTCCGTCCAGAATTAAATATAAATATGTATTATTTATATATGTTTATGTATACCGGTACCGGTTTCGTTTTATAAATAATAAAAAAGTAGTATCACTACTTTTTGTATTGACCTGAATTAATGTTTTGAAATAAATTCGTAAAATTTACGCGAATGATTTTTCTGAAATAAAACAGATGTGACTGTAGTAATTCTGAATCCTCCATTTACTGTCCGACATACTGCAGAATTCTTTTGACTTCCTGTGTACAACCTCTTTCTTTCGCAAAGTGTTATAAATCTTACATTTAAATTCGGCAAGTTTACAGCCTAGAATATATAATTATTACAATATTTATATGTATATTTAATCGACATGACAGCAGAATAAATCAGATAATTTATACCTCAAATGTATTCGTGGGATTAGAAGACGAAAAAAAGAATTTTCGTCTGAATTTTTTTAGAGAAATTAGTCTTGATCATAAAAGTCAGTAAAAAAAAAAAACTGTGTAGTTCTTGACAGAGATTTTATTTATGAATGTATACATAAACATGTACGTGGGCTATTATAAATTTGTCATGTAATAATGCATTTAGATTCATTCTTCACTTAAAAAATTGATATTTCAGAAGCTCATCAATTATTTTGCGTTATATTTCTACTATTAAAATATTATATAAAATAATTTAATATAAAATATATATAATATATTTATTTAAATTTAAAGAATAAGTAAGATTTTATGTATAACTATATTTATACAGTGTAAGGATATAATTTTCGTGTATTATATTCCATGTATTACATCGATACATTATTGGCCATTGGTTTCGAAGATTTTCTATCCTTGTAAGAAAAATTTTTCATATCAACAGTGTAATTTCGTAAATCTAATCTTTCTAATTTCTAATGAATAAGAAGAAAATTTGCCTCTAAGTGAGTAAATGCCACAGATCACTCTTCGGAACAAGATTCTTGATCATTATTGTTATGAATCATACAGTATCATAAAGTTACACATAATAGGTGTTATATTAAAATAAAAACAAAAATATAATACATGTTGCATAAACATGCAGAACAACATAGATAAACCATTAAATAAATCACAATTTCTTAATTCAAATATAAAATGAAAGAATTTATTCGAAAATATTGTGTGTGCGCAATAAGAGAAATATGAGAAATAATATATAAGAATAAGGTACTTTTAAAAAGAATTTTATTGATATTAACAATAATCTAATGTTTAAAGCAGTAGCGAAACTGATTAAATAAAATAGATAGATAGAAAAATAGAGACAAAAATTTGATATAAGAGAAGATTTTTTTTAAGATAATAATGCTTTTTAAATTGTTTTAAGGAATTAATGTATATATTTATACTACGGAGAAAGCAAAATTTTTTCTAATCATTATATGAGTGAGTTTTATATGTTTTTTTTTTTTTTACGTATGTATCTTTTTATTCATAAATACCTATAAAGATATGAAATTTTACAAGTGTTCTAATTTTATAATCTAATTGTAAATGTGTATTTAATTTTAAAAGAGTAAAATATATCCTGTTAAGTAATTTAAAAACATTCATTCTTCCGCAGTCTGCAAAATTACAATTGGACGTAAAATTATTATTATTTACCGTTTCTAGTCGTTGTGCGCAATTCGCATTAAGATAAATATGCCGATATCGATCACTCGTATACGCAAATACGTTTTATCAAACCGTATTACTTATTAGTCCGCATCCGCATGTTTCGATCGCCAGGATGTATAATTACCACTTTGACATACAGAGTTAACTGAGAAAATAGAGAAGTTGAGATTAACAGCAGTTACTTACTTTTCAACCTTACGGCGCACTTAACTTTAAAATGCAGCACGTTCTGTTATGCCCAATAATACGCTGTCTTACAAATACCATGCCGTCTTTCCGTTCGTGTGAACAAGACAAATCTATATTACTGGTTTACAGCTATCAGCGTATCAGGTATCTGTGTTAGCACATAAAGATCGAGTCGCTAGTGGCGATGAGCTTCCAGGAGAGATTCCTTTTTTTTATAAATACAATGTTACGGAACTGGAATATTGAATCTTGATATACCGGTTCTGAACGAAGCCTCAGCTTCGGCTAATATTTCAAGTAATAACATGATAGGATTATATAGTACTTTTTACGTATTGTATTTTCCACGTCACAGGTAAAGATAGACACTCCAGATAGCAGATTGCAATGACAAATTATTTCATTTAAAACACAACTGCACTGACAGAATACTGACGGCTAGAAAACAACTGGGCAACTGAGCGTAACCGCGACAACACTGAAAACACGTACAGAAGTGTAATATTACAAATCACATATCAATGTTTCCGATTTACGCCGGCGTTACAATTGTGCCCTTTCATTTACATGGCCTTAAGCTGTCATACAACGTTAACGTTGAATACGATAAACAGGACGATAAAAAGGTATTAGATAATTGCAAAATCGAGATTAAATACTCTTAACTTATTTAGAAAGTTTTTCCAATTTTTAATATAAAAATTATTATAATTATTATAAATTATTATAATAAAAAATTATTATAAATTTAATATAAAATTATTACAGGTATGACCTAATTGCAAGGAACATAATTGCCTTTATCATTTTGTTATCTTATATATTCTATCATGATAATAGTATGTGATGTCCTAAGTCCATTTTCACACTTTATTTATTTATAATATTAATTAATTTTTTATGACAAATGATAATGATTTTAATTTCCTAAGTCTATTTCCTACGATGATCTCTATTTAATCGGACAATTTTAATTTAATTTAATTTAATTTAATAAATCAAATTCACAGAATAGTGTCAAACGATGTGATTTGATTGAACTCCAATGAATAAATTACCCTCAAATTTTCGCAAATTTATTGAATCTAAAAATATTTTTCTCTCAGGACATAATAAAAAGTAATAAAAAAATTAAAATGGAATATGTAAATAAAATAATAGTAAAACGTATAAAATACAAGATATGTTAAATAGAATTCTATTTTGATGCGAAAACTTACAAACTATTTAGAGCAAGTTATATATCTTCTCGTTTGTATTCTTGTTTTAGAATTGTGTAATCAAATATTCGTGTTAACACTTAAAACACTCGATTTAGCGGTAATCATTTCGATAACAATAATTTCTTATTTAAAATATTAGTGGATTAGAAATTGGGTACCAATTACCATTTTCGTGAAACTTTGAATAATAAGATGCTTAATATTATTGATCGCGAGCACGGCTGGAAAGGCCGCAATCGATCAAGATCAATTACAATTTCACAATTTTTCAATTTTCCAATATTCTATTCTATTTTAATGGTATTGCATTCCCTTTCTGTCAGGGTCAATCACTGTTGGATCTTCGTGGATGCCGCGGGCGGCAGCGATAGCGCGGCTTTTAACACGGCGCGTCACTCGCATAATGGTCCATTCGGCGGCGTATCCGATATTCATCGATAGATGATTAATGATCAATATTGTGTTGCACGATGATACTTGTACTCTCACGTCGACGGAAATCGTTACGCTTCACGCTCGCGACTCGCCTCATCGCTCATCACGTTTTACGGCTCGATCTCTCGCGTGCGTGAAAGACGTTTGAATTCCATACGTCACGATTCGTACGAGGCAGTCGTTAACCGTTTCCTAATCGTCACTTATGCTTTCCTGTGTGTGTAAGATGGATATTATTATGGTCGCATCCGTCTTGGTCGCACCTGAGTTGTAATCGAGTTGCAGGCGACAATCGATTTCGATTTTACATTTTTAGTCATCAGGTGACTTAATTTCTTCCTTATCTTCCTTATCTCGATTCTATTGGCGTTTGTATGCACAAGCGACTTTACTTACGTACTCTCTCACTTTCGATCATTTTACACATAATACTCGTTCTATATATTTTGAAACGCAAATAAGTGATCGTGCAGACCGGTATCGCAGATAAATTTCCATTTAATATCGTCATGTTATAGCCTTCACGGGAATGCCTGCCTGCCTGCCTGCCTGCCTGCCTGCCATTTTCCATTATTTTAATGCGAAAATATAATTTCACTACACTTGAGTTAAACTCTCGCTTAAACAACAAAAATGCTTTTCTAGCGTAACGCAGTTGTAACAGTAGCCGATAAATCGACGTTGCCATTACGTATATAACATGAATCGATCCGGTGGATTACAACTACTTAGGTTGCGTTCATGTTGCGAAATACTTCAGCATGACGTTTGACGATGCGTGATGTTGACGTTGCACATCGACGTGCGAGTGGACCCTTGAATGGGACTTATCCCTCCTTATTTTTAACGATTACGCTCGCCCGATTGTCCTTTTCCACTTTCGTGCCGATTATAATTATTTTTCAATTGCGCTCGCGTTCGTCGACTCGAATAATTTCGAGCGGCGAACTCGTTGATTAAATCGTGGCTCTTGGCGTTTTCTCAGTCTCGGAATCGCATAATTATCGGTCTTAAGTACGATATCGCGCGCGCTAATGTATGTGTGTGTGCGTGCGTGTGTGCGTGCGTGTGTGTGTGTGTGTGTGTGTGTGCGTGTGTGTGCGTGTGTGTGTGTGTGCGCGCGCGCGCGCGCGCGCGCGCGTGTGTGTGTGTGTGTGTGTGTGTGTGTGTGTGTGCGCTTACTCGCGATGCTTTCTCGCGAATAGCGATATCGTAAAAACTGAGTGATATTCGTTCGCCATTATATTATATCGCGGTATATCGCAATAGTACTTGCGCTATAACAAGGCATGCAAAATGTTGCGTTACATTAAACACCAAAAAAACCGAGATTTCAAGTTTTTTTTTTTTTTTTTTCCTATAATAAGAGTAATCGTCCTGCTTGTTATCCTTAATTGCCCGGTAAACGAGATTGCGAGCGAAGCTGAAATCAGAATCCCATAGAACATAACGATTCTAGAGATTTATCTGGAAAGGCTTCCAGATTTACGTCATTTAATTTGAGAGATTTTATGATATTTTATTTTATTTTAAGAAATTGTAAGTACACAGTGTATTAAAAAATTTTTGTAGACATAATCGGAATAATATTTTTAGGAATAAAATTGTAAATCTACTAAAACACTTTTATGATGTTTTGAATATGTATTGCGAAAATATTTTTAGAAATGTGTTAGAGAATTTGTGAAAAATAAATATATTTTTCTACATGTCCTGAAAATTCCAATTAATATATAATTTTTTTGTTTGAAAGAAATTAACCACGAGTGTTTTGCTTTCACTTGCTTCATAATTCTTCATAGTTTAAATTTCTAATAAATTTCTAAAATAATAAGTTCCTAGTATTTCAAAATTTTGAAATTTTTATTTTATTTTAATTCTGTTGTCTACTAAAATAAATCATTTTTTGTTTATATAAAAACACAACGTTTTAACAAGAAATTAATTTGAGATATTTAATTACTAATACATTTGATATTCACAACTCTATTTCAAATTTCCAATTAAATTACGTATTTCAAAAAATATTTCAATAATGTTTTTCTTCCATTTCTTTTATTAACCCGTAGGTTTCTTTCTGTATGAAAAGATGATTGCCATCTGCAACATCTAGCCATTTGCAATTGTAAATATCTACGTCTGCTATCTGTGAATAGTAAAACGGTACTGATTTCAAGCTGTGCGAAATTTTTAAACCTGTTTCTATTAATTCATACGTCGGTCCATCATGTACTGAACTGAAGAGCCGACTCCTCCTGCATTCCTTCACGAGCTACATGCGTTTGCAAAAGTGCTGCAACGCGCTGTTGCACGTTGAGATATCGTTGAACACCAATTACACTCGAAGTAACACTCGAAGTAAGTGCGAAACTTCACGGGTTACCTTATAGGAAGTTAAAATTGATCAAACGAAAATTTTACTTGATCGTTCACGTCTGGAAAATTGATACACGATTACCGTAATTATGACAATCTAATCAGTGTTCGTGTTTTCTCTCGATCGCACCCTGAATTTCGTAACATCTGGATAGGATAGATCGCATCAGATATGGATAGAAAGCGTACTCGTCAGAATATTACTATGATTCTGATTAATTGGTAGATCCCAACTGCGCGATGTTTCATCCGCAATAAACTGATCTATAAATCTTTCGGGAAACGGGCTTAAAAATTTCTCACAGCTTGAAATCGTAGACCGTTTTACTGGTTTACAGATATTATCCGCAGATATTTGTAATATTTTACCGTAATTGATTGATAGACTTCGATTATGTAATTGAGTGTGATTAGTATGTAAAGATTAGAGAGAGATATAAACTGATAGAAGTAAATTTATGAATTTTATATAAACAGCTTGAAATCAATAATTATTTACAAATAAGCATATATAGATATTTATATATTGTAAGTCGGTATAATATCTAAATTATTAAAAATAATTATTATTGAATAATTATTATTATATAATTATTATTTGAATTATCTAAAATCAATTCAAATTATTTAAATTATTCAAGTATTATAAATCTTAATAAAGAATGGAGACTATAAATTTATAAATTTACAAAAAATTAGATAAAAACTAATTAAAAAATTAATTAATAGTTATATAACTTATATAAGAATTATTTTATATTTTCTATGTATTTTATAATTGTATGATAGTAATAAATATAATATATATATATATAAAATATTTATTAAAACAAGAAAAATAAATTTAATTAATAATATTTTAATTGTAATAAAGAAATATTAATTTTAGGTACTTAAATAACAGATATCTTTTCTAATAATAAAAATATATATGCTATAATAAAAATTTATTATATTATACAAGTACAAAATCAAAATTTAAGCTCGATTAATTCTAAGAAACTTGAGAATAAATAACGAGTAAGATGAAATACATAGAATTTATTAAAATTATGAAAAAACGCTAAAGAAACATTTTGTGAATTTTACTTAATTCTTAAATTTTTTTTATTTTGTCCATGTTTCATATCGTATTAACAATTAAAGATTATATAAATTTCGAAATGAATTCTTATCTTTATCGTGTTCTTTCAAAATTTTAATACATTATATATATTTTATCTTAAGCTCTCGTTTGTTATTTGGTTCTTATTTATTCTCAAGTTTACATATGTATCTTATTTGACGCGAGACCTGTCTCTTGATAAACATTTCTGACATACTTATTATGAAAATGTTTTAGCATTTAGCAATTAATGATAGAGATTTAACATTTAGATAAAGAGTATAGTTATTACAAGATATGAATAATCTAGCCGCGCGTAAGAAACTTTTATAGAAAATCGGATATTCAGATACATCTACTACATACCGTAATTTTTAACACTGCGAAAGTTCATAAAATATGTATACGAGATAAGGCCAACGCTTATTATATCGCTAATTATATCAACGAGGTGCATCGACAGCCACGCGCATTAGCCTTGATTATCCAGCAATCAAAAAGAGAAGAGGGAGCTTACTTTGTATTTGCATTTGATTACGTATTCGTGCCTGCCTGTTCGTGATGGAATACATTCTAGCTGAAGGCGTTGCAACTTTTCCGGAAATGTTTACGATTCAAGAGCAATAAGCGCAAATACTAACCCTAAGTAATTGCTTGTTCGAGAGAGCACTTCTCGCGCATAGAGGAAGGAAACTGAACAGCCAACCAACGCGGCCTTGCGATACAGAGGTGTAGCATAGTATGAGCATAGTAAGAAAGAAATACGCAGGCATAGGCATAGGTGAGGTGGTTGCATGCAAGCAACTCGCAAACCTATTCTTCTCTTACTTTTTGACTTTTATTTAAAAAAAAAAAAAAAAAAAGAAATATAATCAGAAGTAATACGCTACACTTTTAAATCCAACAATATTATTAATGTGTAATCACATTGTATATAAAATGCATCTTCAATATAAAAAGATATTTTCAATGCAAACGTTTTGGTAAAAAGCATTTTTGCAATATTAAAGGGCGACATTTAAAAATGTCGAGATTTAGAATTTTTTATAAAGTCACATTTATTATAAATTTTATAGCACAGATTCCTTGTTACTTGTCGTACAATTTATGTTTTAAAAACATATAATAATAATAACAATAATAATAATAGTAATAGTAAAATAATAAATGTAAATATATGTGAAATTAATGTTTAGCGTTGCAAAAGCAGTGAAATGCAGAATTCGAATTTAATTTTTATTAAAAATTTAAAACTTCTTCCTACGCCATTGAACGCAACGGTGCAGCAAAGCTGCATCGAGCCGCGGGCCGGTTTGAAAGCCAACATTTAATTTACGTTCTACGTGCAGGAATGATGCTCTCATCATTTTTCGACGCCAACGATCCGTTAAAATGGTTGCGAAGCGGTGCGAAGAAGAATGATTGAAGACTAGACCCTGGTGGCAAGCATAATATCAACAAGGAAGTATCCGGAAGTAAAAAAAAAAATGTTGAATTCTTATAATAAATTAAAGTATCTCAACACGAACACGCAATTATTAATTATGGCGTAGTAGGGATTAGAGAAAGGCCGAAAGTAATCTTAAGACAATCTGATACGTCAACGCGTTAATTCTATAAAAAATAAAATTTAAGGGCTTGCAATTTGCTTTCATGCAATCTTACATTAATCTTACGTTAATGCGATGCATTAATCTTTAATACATTACAACGGAACAAAACTACGCGATGCGATTATTATCACGCGAACAATATTGTTGCGAATGGCGGAGGTTAATTCAAGTTGGTTTCCTGATCTCGGTGACCAGGCAATAATGGTTAATTATCGCCGTAAAAAAATCGAAAAGAGCCATCGAAGGCGACCACCGACCGCGTAATTACAGTTATTTCGATGCGACACGATCTTCAAGCTGCACAACAATGAAATGCTTATAATTCATTGTTGTTTCACGTTTCATTATACGCGTGAGTAATGACGGAAAGACGGCGGGAAATAAATCAAACGCGCGATATTTACGAGCGCATATATAAAATAAATCTCTAAAACAGTTTGGAATTTATAATTCTTCTATTAACTCAATATATCCTCGTAAATTCCTTCAGAATATTTTTTTGATACTTATTATATTCTCTAAATATATTTTTCTTATCTATAAGTGATTCCGATTTCTTATTACAGATTCTGTACTCCTAAATAAGATTGACCACAAAACATGTTTTATCAAAAAAGATGTTGAGACATTAATTAAGTAGTTTTTGAATTATAAAAAAGTATGGAAATTTTGAATCGTTATTTAATTAACTGTAAACTAGATTTTTTTCTTCAGAATGAAAGAGAGAGAGAGAGAGAGAGAGAGAGAGAGAGAGAAAGTCTATTCTTACATGTTTTATGGTGTTGATACTACAGGGAGAAAAGTCAAAACATATTTTCTCGTTAAGTTTTCCTACTGCATATACGCACCGCATATCACTGCCGTTATATCTGATAAGCAAGGAAATATACGTGCGTATTTCTACAAAATGAGGACACCCCACGAAATGGGAGCACTAATAAAATTTAGCCCACTTATGCAGTCAGCGTGCATTAACCTCTCCATCGGTACATGCTCCTGATACATGTTATTACCTGAGCAGAACTAAGTATCATAAAGTAATTCTCATCAATGCGGAAACCCAGCCCTATGGCGAGCCATGTTTTATATATAGTTTCTTTGGCGCCACGCTGAGACACCACGTACCTTTCTATTAAATTACATATTTTCTTCTTCATCGACCAATCATCATTTACATCTAATCAATATTACTAACTAATGTTTTATCAACACTTTTGACACTTTCCTCATATACATTTTAAATATATAATATTTTCGTTCTTATTGTATCTTTGTTATATGCATCTTTTGCAATGTTTCGATAATAAATGGATATTACTTTTTGTTTTATAGGAGGTGTTGCTGGCACACAGCAAAGTCACCGCCCACTGCGAGCCTATCACGGTGATTCTGGCCGAGGTGGAGGCACCGGAACTCGCGGCTCTTCTCGGCTTCGTCTACACCGGAAGCGCCACGGTTCCGCGAATGCGATTGGACGCGTTTCTACGCGCTGCCGAAGCTCTGCGCATCCGACTTCCGTCGGTGCCACCGGTATGCGGCGGACAGACAGACTGTAAATCAGAGGATGTCAAGGACGTCAAAGTTAGCCCTAAGTACTTGCAGTGCGACCAGTATCCTTGGTACCAATCGAAGAGACGGTCCTACGAAGATCCGTTTGACAGAAAAGAGTCTTGCGCTAGGATATTCCCTACAGACGTCAACAGAAATGTCTTCAGAGACATCAGAACGCTGCACGAAGTCGGTAATCCTGGCCCGTCATTTGGTCCTAGTTGCCCAAGCGCGTGGCCAATCGGAGGTTTCTTGCATCAGGATAGAACGACAGGTGATCCTCCCGCGGACAAGGATCATGGCTCCGTGATAATTGCTGATAAGAATCCAGTGATAGCTCCCAGTGACGAATCGTCCTTCAGTATGTACCAACGAGGCACGTGTCTCCCTAGAGAACCACCTTCTTCGGAAGGATACGCTGCTCCAGATACCGTGGAAAGGATCGGGACAGGATACGAGAGGTTGCACATGAGTTGCTCAACGGAGAAGCTGATGATGAACGAGGACGTCTTCGCGGGCGGATCGAGAGGCGAGTCTTGCGGAACAACGCGGGACGAGTGTCCTTACCAGAGCCCGATGCCGTTGCCATCGTCCTTGCAATGCGCCACCCCCGCCAGCCCCGCCACCGTCGCCGCCACCGTTACCGGTCAGACGAGGTCGTTTGAGGTGCCAGATTATGCGGGCTCCCAGACTTCAGCGGGCGAGGATCTCAGCTGTGGCGAAAGTTGTTGTAGGTGGAGAATTGCTCGCAGGCACGTGGCGAATCGTGTCACCGCGTCGCCGTGGCGCCAGATTGTCAGGCCCCATCATTCACCAAGGCTCCCGCGACCCGTCCCCATAGCCCAACGTCACGCCGATGACGTGAGTACTCCGCAGGTAAATATTAGCCCACGTGTTTGCTTTAAAATCGTCGATCGAAAATCCGGCTCCAATTCGATTGAGATTTCGAAATAATTTTAATTTTCAATTTTACGTATCTGAAAAGGTGTACGATATATTTTATGGAATTATTTAAAATGGAAAATACAAAAAACAGGCCACTGTCATTTAGATCACAGATTTATTTATTTAAACTAGGAATTGATCGAAGTAGCATTGATGGAAATAGCATTTGGGAAGAATCATTGCGCTATAAATTTAAATAATAAAGCATTTAAGCTTTTCAGAAAAGTTCCTAAAATTTTTCTTGCATCGTCTTTTTATAATTTTATTTTTACTCTAGATAATTGATAAAGAATGATATAAAAATTATTAATATTTTCGACGCTTTCTCTTATATATAAAATTCTAAAAGTCGCATTTAAAAATAATACAAAAAAGTTTAGCGGCGATTTAGAACTTGAATCAAAAATTATTTTGATATATATAAATAAATAGAAGTATGCTTTAGAAATGTAACTAAGAAATAATGATAAAAAGTTCAATATTTTTATAAGTTAATTTTTAATTACTCAAGATTATTTACTTTAATGTTTCATGGCGATGTAGAGATTAGTTGTTCTGTAAATAAAAAATTTTATTTTATTTTTGTATCATCACTCGCTTTGTTTTTACTCTTAATTTAATTTTTGTTTGTTATAAAGTAACTAATCCTTGTTACTTGCATTAAAACTGTATATAAATTATCTTAAATACTTAAAATGTTTATATAAAACAATTAAGATTTTTGTCATTATCTCTTAATTCTATTAGAGTACACTTTTAATTTATATTTACATAATTTTCCAGGTTTTAAACCGCCGCAAATTTTTTTGTATCACTTTTAAATGCGGTCTAGAATAATTTGTAACTTTTTGTTTTATGTCTTTAAAGTATCGAAGAATTAGAAGTCCTTTTTAAATAATTGATCCGTTATTTCTGGGATGCATTTTATTACGGTACAAGAGATTTTATTCCAGTCCGATACTTCCAATCGCGAAAAACACACGACACCGTTGAAAAACAGGAAAGAACGTAGGCTGTGCAGACTTGATTACGATGCCAGATACGATTTTGGCGTACCTGTCGAAATCCCGTTGCCAGGGAATTCGTATTCCCACGTATGCACGAAAAGAATCACCATTATGGGAATTATGCCAAGGTGAATAACACTGAACGACACGATCGGGCAAACGCGTTTTCGTCCAATCGATGAAAAAAAAAAAAAAACTGGTACGTGCTAAGCGATGAAAAAAGCAGACCCGACCCAGGATTTCGTGAATAATTTAAGGAGACCTAATTAGGTATTCATGAAGAATAAATTTAACTTATGCGATAATATATTATAGTAAACGAGCGTGGATAAAAAAAATGAGAAAGTAAACACGAATAAATGCTATAATAAATTTACATGTTTATCTATCTTTCTTTAAACAATTTCATAGATATGAAATATTTCTCATGCAAAATATATTATATTAATATTAATAATATTACGTATATACTTGATGCGCACTTTAAGGGAGATTAATATATTTTATTTTCTTTCGTGAATTTACGTAAAAATAAATTACGAAAAATAGCATATTATATACATAACGACCTTTTCGTTGTAATTTGCGTTGTAATTTTCCACTGCGGATTTAAAAGGAATCGCGATTGATTGCGGCTCATGGCGTCGAACCAGCCAATTCCTGTAAAATGGTCAGGCAAAGATAAACCGTTACACCCTTAATTACCACGGCAGAAACGAGACACTTTAAACACCACGCGGATGCGCTCGATATGTCATCGTCATGGCGAGATTAACGAGAGAAAATGGTTTCAATATCCTGACCTGTCTCTATAAATCGTAGTAACGACGAAGTTAATTGAATAGAAACTGCGGTCACCGCATCACGAAATCCAGTGATACTTTTGTCATTTCAATTAATTAATGTAGAAGCACAGAATGATTGTTTAGCACTTGTTCCGTTTTTATATTTATTTATCAGCTTATAATCTATGAAGATTTGTGTCTATCTTTAGATGTTTAACACAAATCACAAACTTTTGCTTATTTCTTCTTATGAATAGGCTTCTATTTAATATTTAATTTAATAAAATGTGTGTAAATAAAAATTTTAGGATTTCTTTAAAAAAATTATTTAAAAAAATTTAAATAAAAATGCAAATATAACTACAGTTAATTGAAGCAAGTTATTTTTTTATACTTGTCACATTATATTTATATTGTATATTCATGTTATGTTTTTAACATTGATAATTTAAAAATTAAATATTATATTTTATTATATATAAACTTAAATAAATGTAACAAACTAATATCGTATTGATATTATACGATTATAAAATATCATGCTGTTTTTCTTTTTATGTCTCTTTGATTTATGTCTCTATTTTTTTTTTATGTCTTTTTGATTCTATCTTTATTTGAATTGGCGTAGTATACCCGTAAGGTATACTAATTATAAGCGACATATAAGCGAAATTAGTTATTTATTGAATTAGTTATTTGTCTATTTTCAGCCATTATTGGAACTATATATGTTGAAATAAAATGAACGATCTCATGAATAAATAAAGATAGGCAAAAGACAGGTAACATGAAGGCTCGATTTACATAGTTAATTCTTCAATAATTTACATAGTTAATTCTTTCTGTCACCATAACAAATTTGCTTTTTCATACTTTGCCTCTGCTTGCTTCAGAGAATTATGAAATAACACTGAACTCTCCGACATTTATCGAAGGAGAACTGTTATTACACATTTGCTTCTACAGATTCCAAATATGATAAAACGAGACAAAAAAAAAGGAAAGAAAAAAGAAAGAAAAACAGGAAAGCATTTGCATTTGCTGTAAAAGAGATTACGATATTCATTAGATTAAATTATTTCTTATGCACGACACATTGAGGAGAGTTAATTGAAATCGGTAAACGCTGAGCGAATACGAAGGCGGACACCGGAAGACTCGTGTTCTCCATTTGTTCGCCTGCTCGCTCCGCTACACGTACACGTACATTACGCTTCTTTGGACAAGGTGACGTAGGGCGCCGTATCCAGCTGCGTTGTCGTCCCTTCACTTCGCGGGTTCGATTCGTCGCTGTTTCCGCCGTTCTTAACGCGGACTGTCAGTTAGCGCACCTCCGGCCGCGTTTATCAGAGACCGCCACGCCGTGATTGCGCATCGCCAGCTGGCGCGAGTCCATCGTATTGTTATGTTATTACGCACGCGATCTGGAAACTGGGTTTTCTCTTTCGACGACGAGAGATCTGCGTGCCAGATTTCGTGGACCGTCGCGCGACCTGTCGCGGCGACCGTCCGTCTTGCGTAAGCAGCCGGTTTCCCGCAGCCTGCGCCAAGATCAGCGGAGATTTCAATTCAGAATTCAGCGCGATACGAGCTCGCATTCGTAGTTTTCGTCATCATTATCATCATCATCATCCCGGTTTTCACACTAGAATTGACACACTGTTCTTATACGAATTCTATAATACGAATATATTTCACATATCGATGGTACATACGTGGTACACACGTGTGTACGTTATCCTTTTATTTTTAGCTGCAAAAAGGTGTATCATTATCTATATTATGTACGGAGTGTTTTTCCACAATAAAAGAAAATGTGATAAATTTTTCTTTTTTATATCCTTATTTATTGTAACATAATATTATTTCAATATTGTTATTATAATAAATTATTTATAATAAATATTATTGTATTTTAATTTTTATAATATTATTTATTATTTATTATGATTATTGTAATTATTATTAATCATTAATCATTAGATATTATTAATTGACATAATCGAATTGATATGTCGAGCTTGGAAAAGAGTAACAATTGGTGAGAGCCAATATGAAAGTGTGAAAATTATGATCCGGAGTTTTGAATTCCACGCGTAGCCTTTGATCTTGGTAGCCGTTAAAATCTAAAGAATGCGCAAAAATATTACGATAATCGATATGGTACTTTCGACATATAATCCTATCTCATTTCAATCTCGGCGATTTATATTCGGCTTCCGTTGGACGCAAGTTGCAATTATTAAAATGTGAATAATATGCACTTTAACAATTTGCTTTTCTTACCACGTGATGAAATGTAGAAAAATTGAGTTCTTATTATCGCATTCAAATGGTTAATAACATTAAATCGATACAATGTAAGTACTTTCTAATTGCTACTTTCTTCTGTTTCTTCTATCTGCTAATTATGCAGATGCATTCCTATTGCTGCGCTATGGGCGGTTTAGTTAGCATTAGAGATGGGAAACCGTCGACTGTTATGTCGACTTGACCGGACGTGACGTTTAGAAACTGTTTCTTAATGCCTGAATAAATTTACAATGCATGATTATTCTTCCTCTGTAGAATGAAAATCGGAGTTTAAAGTTATTTTTTTTTTTTTTTGAAAAAAAGAAGAAAACATAAATCTCTTTGAGATATTTATCATTACATTCCGTTCTGTTACAACGAACGTTTGCAATGAACCTGAGCAATAAATTACTAAATAAATTAAAATAATAAATAATATATTACGTGCGCCCGCTATTTGAGAATCGAAATTTCTTTCCTCCGCAAAAGTATTAAAACTTTGTAAATTAAAAAGAGAATCGCTATTGTTGCAAATTTCGAATATATTTTCGAGAGTGTTAGACAATTCTCCATGTGATTTGCGATACCTTGACATTTCGGCGTCGCTTCTAAGTCAAGCACATGGAGTTGACTGCTTAAAACCGACCGTGACTAAAAGTGTTGTAAAACAGTAAAACGACGTTTAAATCTAGACATCACTTTCTAGCTCATTGAAACGCGTCGACCGATGCACCGTGACGATTTCGATTCTTCACGCGAATACGCCACGCTATTCCTCAAGATTAATGAAACATGGTTAAGTTTGACTTGATCAGTTGTGTCTTTCTATCGATGAGTGTTCAATTCCGCAATAGGTACGCTAAACGCGCGAAGAATATAGCTGCATTCTAGAAAAATTATACACGATTATAATGTTTTATTTATGATAATTAATGTAAAGTCTGGCTGTTTTGATATAAAAGTAAATTTAAACTATATTTGCCAAAATTTGCTTAAATATATTTAAACTTTTTAAATATTGTTTTAATAAATTGTTGACAATCATACAAAATTAAAATTCTTATTCGACCTTAGAATTCGTAGAGAATTCAAGCTTTTATAAATATAGTACATATTTTATTACTACATTTTCTCTATTAAAGTCACATACAGAGTTTTGTGCTTAGTAAACCTGATTTTTTGTGCTGTGATTAAATCATCTGACTGTTTCATAAACAAAATAATAAATAGGTAATTTAAAAAAATAATAATATAATAAATATATATTAATAAATACAATAAATATAATAAAAATAAAAAAAAGATGGAAATAATAAACTTGTTTCATGATTAATTTTAAAAGAAACACTTTAATTTCTCTTTAATTTCTCATTTTCTTACTTAAAATTAATTTATTTCTAAGGAAAAAAGTAATTATATATAAAAAAAAAAATTGACTTTAATGGCTGTTGCAGGAAATTCATAAAAAGCTTCCGACTCCGGAACCAACTCGATCCTCAGTAATATCGATGAGCCCGAAAAATATCATTTATTCCCCGAGAAACGCACTGCGAAGCGACGGACCTTGCTCTGGGGCTTTCGAAGTTCCTAACAGTTGCGAGACGAGCTTTAATAATGACTCGAGTTTATCGCGCGACGTAATCAGTGGATCGGAGACGAGTATTCAAGAGATCTATCGACCTCCGCTCCCATTCACATCTCCCAATCAGACCTCGCCGCCCGCGAACGCGGTGAGAAACAACGAGCAATCCGTCTTCCAAAACGTCGGCAATGCACCTACGCAATCGCCGTCCACGAGCAACGACAGCGTTATCGCGAGTGCCGGATGCAAAAATATCGGCGGATATCCGACGCAGACGTTGGTACCGCAAACGCCGACAAAACCCGAACTGTCACATCCGATCAGTAGACTTTGCGACACGATCGACGTTGACGAGAGGAAAGAGACATTAAGGGCGGAAACGGCAAGCGCCGAGAAGAATGAAGAAGAGAGAGTCGCGAGGATTTTTGTTAACAGCGATAACAACAACAACAACGAGACGATCGTAGGCACGGAGGTGGCCCAGCCCAGGGGACGTTCTGCGGACGATCACAGGTGCGATCAATGCGGGAAGACCTTCGTCACGAGAGCGTCGCTCAAGGTACGCCTCTTAACTGATCAAGTCGGATATTAATATTCCAATGGCTACGCACAATTTCAATTTTCGAGACAAAAAGTAGATCTCTGTAGATCTCGATTCGAAGATTAGAAACAGAGATTTTGCTTGACAGATTTAACACAGAGTGTTAACTCTGTTTAGCATAGATCCTTGATCACCTTGGATTACACAACTTCTAATCCCAACTGTTCAGACCCAGACCAGCTTCTCACTGATGATTTTCCCCAGGCATGATGTTCCATAAGTCACTGCGCAAATTACAACCTATTCTTTTTTTCTCTCTCTCTCTTTCTTTTTTTTTTTTTTTTTACTAATGTTGGATATCGCGAGTCTCTAATTTTGCAGAGTTTCACAGAGGTTGAGCGTCAGTTACGTTAGAATTAATGTCAGTTAAATTACCGTCCCTCCTTGCCGACTACACATGCCTGGCGTAAGCAGGCGCTTTATACGCGATATGTGCGGACGCTCTCATGCCTCGTATCGAACACGAAGTGCGAGATTGATGTCCCTAACTCGTTCCACATGCCTACTTTTCTCCCTTTAACTTTTTTTTTTTTTTTTTTTGAGGCTCCATGGGCCGTTAAACAACTAACTCTGTTACATTCGCCGCGCTCCACTGCCGATCACGAAGGAGAAACGAGGCACGATCACGAGAGAGCACAAAGAGCACGCACGCGGCACGCGGCCTACGTACAATCTTGTCCTTTTTTACCCTTCGTCTTCGGCCGCGTAGCGGCCTCGTAAATTAGCCTAGCTAACTACGTCATGTCGCCATGTCTGTGTGTAATCGCCACAGGTGCACAGCCGAACGCACTCCGGTGAAAAGCCGTTCCGCTGCGCCGACTGTGGCAAGCAGTTTTCGCAGCTGCGCAATTACAAGTACCATCGCAGCGTGCACGAGGGCACGCGGGAGTTCGCCGCCACTTGTCCGGAATGCGGCAAGTACTTCAACGACCGCGGCTACCTGAGCTCGCATATGAAGATCCATCGGAACCGCAAGGAGTACGGCTGCGCGGAATGCGGGAAGAGCTTCAATCAGCGAGTGGCCTACAACATGCACGTGCGCATACACACGGGCGTGAAGCCGCACCAGTGCGACCAGTGCGGAAAGGCGTTCTCGCGGAAGATGCTGCTCAAGCAGCACCTGAGGACCCATTCCGGCGAGCGGCCGTACCAATGCCAGGTCTGCCAGAAAGCGTTCGCCGACCGCTCCAACATGACCCTGCACACCAGGCTTCACTCCGGCCTGAAGCCCTACCAGTGCACCCTGTGCTCGAAGGCTTTCACCAAGAAGCATCACCTCAAGACGCACCTCAACTACCACACCGGCACCAAACCGTACTCCTGCGCCAATTGCGGCGGCAGGTTCTCGCAGAGTAGCAATATGAGGACCCACTTCAAAAAGTGCATCGTCAACAATGCCGCCGGGGCCGGAAATCCGGCAAAGTCCGGTGACGAAGCCGGCGTCGAGCGGGCCGACGCCGAAAGTAGCTTGGCGCCGCAGGTGGTCCTGACCCCGCCCAACTCCGATCAGGAATCCAGCATTCTGACCCCGATCTCGAAAAATGCAACCGCGACAGAGAATAATACGTAATAATACGGCTCCTTTGTCTTTAAAGTTCTTTTTCTTCTTAAAAAATAGATTAGAGAAGTTAGGATAAGGGATAAATGAAAATATTGTTCCGGCGTTCAAACGACGATCATCATCTGTAATGTTTGGCAAATATTTGATATTGAAAATAATAATATATGAATAATAGATATGAATATACTTGACGGTAACAAGTCGATCGGAAGTACAGACTGTTGATTTTGCGTTAGTACACACTTGTAAAGAGCTTTCGAGACAAAGTGCATTTACATTTGTATTAGCAAAATAGTATTGCAAAATTACCAGTAAAATTTGCTTCAGATTAGCATTAAACAATACGCAGCTTATTTCCGAACAATCTAATATTAGTTAGTTGCGTGAGATTGAAATATCTCCATGTGGTGCAATAGTCATTGCATTGTGCCTTTCAGTTCCTGTATTTATTGAACTAACTCTCGTTGTACATGTAGAACTTCATATTCGAATCTAGCACTCAACAATTTGGAGTGAAATTTAATTGAATTTTTATTATAAAAAAAAAAAAAAATTAAATTTTTATAGAAGGCATTTTCCAATTTGGCATAATTAATCTGTTTTAATTTGGTAATTTCCAAAAATGTATTATATATTATAATAATTTTTTCCTATATACCCACAATTTGAAAAGTATTAAATTGAAAAGATATTATCTTCTAAAATCTTTAATTGAAGGCTTGAAACTTTAGAAAACTTAATTCTCAGATTCTTGATTCTTTCATTTAATTCAAAATATTACAAATCTTTTATTTTCGATTTTTAATTTAAAATTAGATAATTCAAGTGCATTATAAAATAGCAAGAAGCATAATTATTAAAAAAAAACCTAATATTATTTATTACTAATGGCTTGAAAAACTGAAATTCCAGTTTTAGAAATTAAAAATTTCTGTTCTCCTTCTGACATACGTTCAATCACCATGGCGATCCTTTGTTCTCATGCCAAAACTAATTCAAAGAATATTTCGCTCTTTTATTGCCAGATGGTTAAGAGTTTCAACCGAAACTGCAACCTGTAATTGCAACATAGTAAGCCCAATTGTCGGTTGCAACACGGCAATTGCAAATACAAATCGAAATGTTCGCAGCCATTTGTAGGAAGTATCTCCCCGTATTCGAAAGTAACGTCGTCGGAGTAACTCCGTAGAGCAACGGAGCTTCCATATCAGCACGAATAGAAGTGTTGTAACAACCTTTTCTAGGAAATATCCCTATGGCAGCATTTAAGGATTTGTTTCTGAAACAACTTTGCCTGAAGCAACTAAGGAGTTTTCTCAGAAGTCTAAAAATTATTGCAGTGCGTTCTTGCATTAAACATCGCGAATAATTTAAGGAAAAAGACACACAGAATTTAATCCTAGAAATTATCTCTTTTTCTTTTTTTTTTTTAAATTAAACATTAAGTGATACAAATAAACGATGTAAATCGAGAATCTAGGAAATTTAAGCTCCGAGAAAGATCTAAAGGTATAAAGGTCCTTGAAATCTGATTGCAAAAAAAAAAAATATAAGATAAAAGTTATAAATTTTCTTTTTTATTTTAATCACTCCAGCAAAAGAATATGAAAAGGAAAATAATTTGAAAATAAACTGAATACGTTATGCGAGATAATAAGTTGCGGATTAAGACTATTGTTAAGTAGAATAAAAATTATTTGCTAGCAATACGTTTTCCTATTTTACAATGTGCTTTATATGTATAAAATCAAGGTGTTTTTAACATCGATATGTAAATATTCAATAAAGAAATACGCTGCAGTATCTCGCTTCGAAAGAATACGTTTTATAAATATTGGCGCGAGATGCTACTGCGTCTCTCGATATAATAATATATTTATAATCTTTTACGAAATTATATATTGCGTGCTTTAATAGGAAAAATACATATATTTAACACATACGTATATATTGACGGTGTATGCAAAGTACATTAAATATATAAGAACGCGTAAACATTTATATATTGTACAGATAGAATTATATTTGATAGGACAAATCGATTTGTTTAATAAAAAAAAAAAAAAATATTAAAGGCAAAATGCTTCGTTATTTTTTTAATCGAAAGATCAGCATTTTATTTATCTTCCTTGAAGAATAAGACTTTCCAAAGATATGCTTCGCGTTGTTTCGGTCTCTCTTTGTTTCTCTCTCTCTCTCTCTCTCTCTCTCTCTCTCTCTCTCTCTCTCTCTGTATTTAAGTATTTAGGTATTTACTTGCGGTATACTTTGTGTTTAGGGTAAAGGGCAATCGTGCGACGCACATACCGAAATATAACGGTGCATTGCGGGCAGAACATGCGGACAATGACGATAAATCGCGATGTTCCTCTCTCTCTCTCTCTCTCTCTCTCTCTCTCTCTCTCTCTCTCTGCCGGCAGAATTATCGTAAATCCAGCCGCGCGACACAAATCGCTCGTTAATATTCAAGCGCGAGTGAATGACTCTCTCGGCAATACGTCATATTTTTCAGAGGTGTTGCGGTAGGACGCAGTCCGGCGAGTTTTGCGGCATTAATACGCGTAATGCTTATTAAGTCGTGTACATACTCGCGCGCGCTCACACGTGAAATATTGCCTCTTATATTAACGCTATCAAAGTATCAATTTGCGATTTCACATTAAATTCGCTCCTGCGAGCCGAACATAGTGGTAGTGAGATTGGCGCGAAGCAAGGTTTTCGCGAAGCCAAGCGTGTTTCTAATTTGCGTATTTCCAATATTCCCGAATATTATTATTTCCATCTCTTCCATCATTGGATTGCATTTTTAAAAGAGCCGATTAAACTTATTACACGTACACGAGTAGAGGCAAGTCGGATAATACTTCCTCTGTTACGCTACAAAAGGAATCACGGATCTGGCTGTTGCACCGCTCGTTGCACTGGACCTTAGCGTATGCGCACAATAATGGCAAGTCGCCGACACGTGATGGTTTGTACCAGATATCAGATTACTCGGGGAAATAATCCCAGAGAAGCTGGTGGATGCTGCGAGCGGATGATGCGCGAGATGCGAAATAGCAGATCCGCGGGATCGCGCGCGTACAGCACGTGCAAGGTCAAGCATATGCCTGTAATCATGGATCATGGACACCTTGATCGAATTGCAACACTGGATGGAAATGGAACAACGCACGTACAAGCAAAGTACAGTAAAGAGGTAAATGCTCTTAATTGAATTGGAAATAGAACTAAAAATAGAAAAGGAAAATATTAAAGAAATAGAAGATACATATCAATCCGCCAATTATGACAAACACGTTGTAACAATATATGATATTTTAAACGAATAAATTTTATGTAAATATAAATTTTCAGAAAGAAATGCAAGAAATTGACACCTAAAATCCTGATCGATTGTGTAACGCCTTGATTTAACCTACTATTTATTTCGAATAAATTTTATTTTGATAATGTTTTAATAATTATTAATTGGCAAAGTACCGAAGAGTAAGAAACTAAGAAAGAGAAGGAGGAAGGAAATTTTTTTTTTATACAAAAAACGCCTTATTTTCATCAACAGCCGTAAAAATATCTTTTATAATAATAAGTTTTATGAATGAAACATTAATTCATGAATTCACCATGACCATCATATCTGGTTCATTTGTTTCGATCTCTGTTCATTCAAAAAGCTTCTTGATTAGTCTTTTATGTTAGACACATCGGAGTTTTTTTTTTGTCTGCCGTTAATTTGTAGTAAAACAACAGTAAACATCTCTTGTTAGTTTCCGCGTAAAAAATTAATCAATAGCCATTCAGCGATAACTAATGCCATATGAATGTCCATTCAACGATGCGCTTCCCATTCTTTATTTCCACTGTCTCTCTCTCTCTCTCTCTCTCTCTCTCTCTCTCTCTCTCTCTCTCTCTCTCTATCACCGTAGGCCATTATTTCAGCCACGCTTCTCTCTGCTCTCCCATTTACCTAATCTGATCGGGAGAAATGGCATCTTCAGAGAGAACATATGTATGTCGTAAAGAAAATCTTGAACCTGCCCGCTTAGCAAAGACACGACAAAGCTATCAAGGCATTATACTCAGTCCCAAGTGGGTTCTTAGCGCCGAGTCATCCTCGACGCATCGTTAATTAGGCTCATGGCTCATTAGACACTTTATCATGTACGAGTCTCAACTTGACGGACCGCTGACCTCGGGTCGAAAGTTGCCTTAACAGTTACAAAATCATTTGAGAAACACGTTTACCGACAATTCCTGATATTCGGACAAATTTAACGCTGATTTCCCGCTCATTCTATGCTACTTTACATGTTTTACATCGATATCTCAGAACTAAAATTGACCATTTCATTTTATGATTCTTCTTCGAAAATGTACTAAAAATAATAAAAGCTAATTTCCATAGATAGTCTATACTATCTGAAATACTATCTGGAAATATACATATTTATTGGTCTACATATTTATTGTTTCAAATATGTGTAACAATTTTACGTTTAATATTCGCAAATTCTTCATTCGTATTTGAATGAATTAATTTAAATTTAAGATAAAAGACAAAATTAAATCAAGATCTCATTAATAAACATACTTTTACCTGATAAAAATCTATCTTTTACTTCACAAAGAACTGAGAAACATCGAACTTTCGCAATAACGGCCATAATTTATCGTCTCTAAATCATGATTCGATTGTCGAATATCTCACATTGTATTAAAGATACCGTAGATAGAAAAGGCAACGTTAAAATGCACTCAATGTTTCAGAAGTACATTAAGCGAGTACTCATTAATTTGAAATGTTATCGCAATAATATATTCAAGATGAAAGGGTTTCTTTTACGAAGCTTAAGAAAGAAATCTTGACAATTCGCATATGAATCTGGGCGAGCTTTCTCTTACCTGGCTTGATCTAATGGAAAACATGGCGATTGTTGCTTTCCGGAAATAACTGGCCTCATTCCAATTATATGTACTCGCTCGAAAGTATTAATAATGCTCAAGAATGCACTTCCGCGATTAAGTAATAAAAGAATACTCGATATGACGTCGTCAAGAAAAAAGATTATATAAGAAAGTGATTTAAATTCTGCAACTCTTTATTAGTGCCGATGTAACTTGAAATTAGAGCGTTTTAGTAAAATTAACTTAAACGATTACATAACTTTAATTTTTTTCAACAAGTTTTTGCATACAATTAGTGTTTTTCATTATAATTAGTTTCTGAAAGGCTACAAAGTTAAGAGGAATGAAAAAGGACAGGACACATCAACTTCTTTGAAATACTTCAAATTTGCTGATTCTCGTGATATTGCTCACTTTAATAGTTCGTAAAAAGTTAATAAAATCTTCGTTTATCACTTTTAATCGTCCATTAATTTATTTCGTTGTTATCTCTAGCCATTTATCCGTATTTCCGTAACATTCCTCCGTGACAGATGATTTATTTTGATTTATATAATTGCCAGCGACAAGTAATAGTAATATCTCCGTGTATCCTGTGACCTATGAGAGTTCGCAAATCGGCACTGGCATTTCAAGACTATCCGTTTGGGCCGACCGAAGCTAGATAACGTCCGTTAGAACTGGTTATACCGACACGGTGCGTTACGATCTTGCGGCGCGATACGGAAGATAAACACCGGATAGAGATCCATCGCGCCTTCGGGTACAGCGACTGACCTCCTGAACTCGATGGCCGAGAAGAAGAAGATACACTGGACCGACTCCCGTTTCCACGGTTACTTTCCACTCTTTTTTAATCGCTCGTTCCACTAATTAGCAACACACGGAGTTTTCGGAGTTTATAAACGACATAACTCCCCGACGAATGTGGAACACATAAAAAATGGAGGCAATTTGAATAATTTTAATAATTTGAATATTAATATTAATTAATTCATGATAAGAGTGTAAATATGGCGAGATCCGTTAAGTTACGAATGAAACGAATTTGCGCACAATTTGGACGAGCTTTATAATTGGTTCCTTCAGAAACAAAGCTGAGCATAAGATAATTTTATTCTATATTTTTACTTTTTATTTTTTTATATAATGTTTTTATACAATGTTATTACTTTTCGATTGTGACATTTGTATTACTTATTACAGAATAGTCAAAATACATGTCTTTGTAATATTGGCACATTTTTAATTCTTATGTCATAAATTTATTGTAATAAATATTTTAATAAATTACTGATTTTTTTTGATTGTTTAATTTTGTATTTCAAATGTATTCTTTAGATAAGATCTAATAAAGTTGAAATATATTAATTGTTACTACCGATATTTTCGATATTTAAGATAACAACTTTAAATATTTGCGCTGGAATATTTCACGTTTTTCGTTTAATCAATAATTTTATTTAATTTTAGAAAGCATTAGAGAAGATAATCGTTTTCGAGCAAGAGGACAGGAGAGGTAAGAAGTCCTCCATCATGCTGCGCTCTAATCATCAATTTGCATATTCATATAACATTTATCGCATAATTCGCCATCAAATTTACATATTCATAATCGTGTAATCGCTCGGGATAAAATTACGAGTCAGAAAAGTCGATTCCCAATCCTCGAACAATTTGTCGAAATGTGACGTTTTAACGAGATAGGTGGTACGGGAGCCCCCCCTCCTCCCCCCGCCCCACCACATATGTACGTACGTCCAGATAATCAAACGTAATTGAAGTCAATTGACAGTCGCGTTGTAACCGCGATAACGACACCGACCGCAATCGCGGTTGCTAAATACGCTTAATTGGCGAGGTAACGTAAAACGGATATCTGGACGGTACTTGCATTTAACTCCGAGCGATTGTGTGAGTCGGAGTCGTTCGACCTCCTCCTGCCGACCTCCTCGCTCGCGAGCTCAGGAGCGAGAAGGGATTCCCGCGCGCGAAAACGCGCGATTTTTCTCGCGCGGCGCGGCCGCGGTTAAATTGTTGAACGAAATTGTTACGTAAAACGTCGAGAGCGGATCGTGTAAGCGGGCTGACGTCGAGAGACGAAATTGTAATCTCTCGCTCTCGGAGTAGCCGCAGAGCTCGCCGGCAGAGCTACTTAAGAGTTTGCATCACGAGCGAAACGGGTATTGTTCCCCTGTTAAATGCTTTTCGATTAACGCCTACGTAATTTACACTTCCGGGATACCCCGGAATCCCGAGTGCCCTTTTAATCCGTCCTCCTCGGATTCCTCGGAGTTAATTTAAGACTTATCTTTTTGCAAGAGAAATTTCTTCGGGATGAAATTTATATTACAAATATTCTTTTTTTTTTACGATAACATTATTGTTACTTAAATTAAGATTACAATGTCACAAGTTGTTTTTATATCTGAAATTGCGGTTTATCAACGTTATTATTATTATTATTTTTATAATTAAATTTAATGCATCTTACTTACAAGGAGACTAACTAACTGTTCGAAACACTTATATTATTAATTAATTAATATAAATAGATAGTTAGCTAGTTAAATGTCGCGTTTAAATTAATTACAGAAATTTGTTCACACAGTGCAGTGTTCATTTTCATTAAGGAAGCATCGTCTATATAAGTGGGTCGAGACACCCACGCGTAGAAATGGGAGAAATGGGAGTTCCAACGGCAATCATTTACATATAATATCGGTGCACGTCAAATAGTTATGTAGGAAATCCTCCAGCGCACGCGGGAGGTTTGAGGTCATTAAGGTACAAAATTGTACGGCAGTACTTGCTCTCAAGATGAAGCAATAGAAACGGAGTTAAGATCGGAGCAATCGATGATCTTACATCACGGTAGCGGTACATTCAGTCACCTTGCAGCTAAATCGGCATGTTCGATGTCACGAAGGCTGGTCACAATCACAAGACCGGTTGAACTAGTCGATCTCCTATGTAGGTGGCATTGATCGAAATTGTCGATAAGCAAATAGCGAAACAACAGCAACAGGAGAAGGCGTTATTTCGTGAAGGAAAAGCAGCGGTGGACGAAACAATAAGTAGGAACGGATATCTTGATCTTAAAGAACGACATTCACAACATGACTTTCCGCGTTGTTGATTTTGTGTGATCAAAACAAAATGCTACCTGCCAGGTATCAAATAGGTAGTTAAACACAGAGTGTTTTAAACTATGGATATTTAAAAAAAAATAATTATCCTAATGAAAACGTTGTAAAAGGTAAACTTAACAATTAATTTAAATTGAAATCGAACAATTTAATTTAAATAACTTATTAAATTTTGCAAAGTTAATTTTTATTAAATTTTTACATTAATAAATTTTACTTGATCTGACCGACATGTTTAATGTCTCTTAAAATAAGTTAAAGGTGCGATAAAAATATACATTTTTCTACATCTGATCTTTCCAGTTATCGAATTATGCTCCTATATCCCTACTTACCCATATATTCCAACTTACCCGCATATTTTTTCCTACTTATTTACCAGTATCCTAATGCATTAGGTGTCTGTACACGTACGTATTGGTTAATTCAACAAGATCTTTAACCCGCGATCACCTGAGATACGAGGTCTGCGCGTAAATCAGAATTTTAATTTAGACGCGACAGAGATTTAAATCGACGATGTTATGGCGAAATTAATGTGCAATTGCATGTATAAAGAAAGAAATTTTATATTTTACGCTTATATCTTATGTACATTGTAGCTAATATTAGCTACCTTGTGTAAACTTTATTAATTTTACTTACACGTAGACTTTTCAATATATATATATATATATATATATATATATATATATATATATACATACATTATTTTTGAAGCTAACATAAATATTGTTTTTTCTATATAATATTTAATCTTAAAATAAAATATTTGATAAGATATTTGATTTGAAAATAATAAAAAGAAAAAAATGAAACAACAACAATTCTAGTCATTCTTTAATATCTTTAAACATCATAAAAATAGATCGCAAAAATGTTTAAATAAAAATTATATATTTTAAAAATATTATCGGTGTCTTTTTTATAGTATTATTTAATTTCTGCTTTTGTCAGTAGTGTTGATCGAAACGGATATGTAATTAATTAGTAATGATGATATGTGCAATCGCATATAATTATGCAAACGATACCGTTCATGTTTTTCTTCTAAAATCATTTAAATCTCTTTGAATTCATAGATTTCCCATCGGATGATCGTAAGTTACATATCCCGTAGGATTAAAATCCGAGTAGAAGATAAAGACATCACATCAGAGTTCGCAGGTAAATAGAAATATTATGAGAATCTGCAAATAGAAAGAATAAAAATTTGTAAATAAATATAAGAATTTGTGAATAAATAGGGATATTATAGAAATTTGTTATGAATAGTAAAGTTGTTATTAATTTAAGATTTAGAAATTAAAAAATTAAAATGTTAATTGAGTAAATATTAATTAAAAACTAAACTAAAATACTATTTTATAAATTAGTGTATTAAGATTATATTTAAAACTAAAAACTACATTTAATCTTAAATATATAATAATTCGAGTAGAGATATTGTAATTTAAAATTTAATTTGATTTTTTATATTGATTTATTGTAAGGTGAGCCATATAAAGTATTACAAACTATTTTCTTCGAATCCATTAGAAATAGCGATAACATTCTTCGTATACGTCTTTCATTGGAACCTTTTAAATGATATATGGAATATCGCTGCTAGATTTGTAAAAGAGAGAAAAAGGAACTGTCCATTTTTTAAACAAAATCCTTTTTTTAGATAAATTAATCAACATACTTTTTAATTCTCTACAAAAAGCTATTATAAAGTTATACTTAAAAATTATTAGTGTAGAAGTTCTTTTATATTTTATTTTGATATATTTTCATATTTAATATAAAATATCTTGTAAAATCATTTTCATTTTTGAACTATATCTTGATGACTTTTATGAATTTAGAGACTAGTAAGATGAGTCTATCGACGTTGCACGAAACGACGAGATGACTTTCTCTATGTAACAAAGCCATGACGAAAGCCACGTAGAGCCAACTCAAGGAATCGAAGTCATTCAACGACTTCATGAATAGACCCGATCCATTAGCAACACATTGCGTAATACAAAGTTGTAGGTGTGCGTGTGGACTACTTGTTTTACGAGACTCTGATCTATCGAGCTCGTGACACAAATGGATTCTAAATACCTGGTATGCTATCTCTCAATGCGAATGGTGTTATGTTTCGAGCACCACTTATGTAAAACTAACGGTATGAAAATAGATATATATATATATATATATATATATGCGTACAAACAATAGTTTATGCACAAGCAAATCGTTGAAGCGAAAGCATTGTTCATTATCTTCAAGCTCTTCTCTCTATAAAAATAAAACAAGGTGATTTTTGTTAAAACAATTCAAATTCAATTAGTATATAGAATTGCATTGTATTCATTCGAATTACTGTTCCAAAATATTTCTGATGCATATTTAAAAAAACGAGCTGTCTTTGTCCAATTTGTTTAAAAAAATATTTAATATATCTTTAGTTTTTAAGTGAACTTCAGATTTAAAATTTATTCAAAAAAGAAAAAGTACAAAAATTAACTATATAAAACAAATAGAATTCAGATTGAACAAAAAAATCTAAAGATGAAGAGGAAGCGATAGTTTCAAAACATAGTATGATCGATGTATGTTTTCATGTTACGGTTGCAACACCGTTGCGTTTACGATCAATTAAATTTCACTTCGTCGAACGAAATTGCAAGGCGTGGCCTTGAGCATCGTCGGTAATTAAATTATTGACGGTTGTTATATGTCAATAAATAATAGTTATTACGCTGCAGTGGCACATTTTGATATGGAAAACAAACAAATATATTTATATGAAAGTAGCATTTGTTTTCGAAATTTTAATAAAACTTTTTTAGAATGTTTTAGAATGTTTTTAAATCCCTAATAAATTCTTAAAAAAAATTTTGATAGTTTTTTTTTTAACATTTAAAACAATAGATAAGAAAAGGAAAATCGGCGATTTTTTTTATTAAAAATCTCTAAAGTTACTATAAATTTTAAAGAACTTTATGAAAATTGTTATTTGTTTTTTTTTAACATTCTCAATAATTTTATCGAAAAATGTTATGATTTAAATTGATTTAAGCAATAAAAAATTGTCTTCTTTCTTTTCTTTTTGTAATTCAATAATTAAAATAATTTAATTTTAATCGTATCCTCATACTACTTTATTTCACATTAATAATTATAACTCTCTTTGATCAGGAATTTCAAAATTCTTTCAGAAAAGTCAAAACTTTCTTAATAAGTTGAAATTTTTAAAAAAGTACTAGCTTTATTAGCAGATATTAATACCGCGAGCTTGTCAAATATTGTATTTAATTGGAAATTAGCATTATTAATCTTAAATAAATATTATTATTATAAATGGCTATTGATAAAACCGTTTTCTTACTTTGAAGTTTCATTTTCTTTGAGATATCGTTATGCAATTCTCAAAATTATCGATATCTCACTAATTAATCTTGTATCTCGAGTGAGACATCATGTGCAATCGCGCTTTCGCAACTGCATCCGCTATTAAAACCGCAATCAATTATTGTTACAGATCACTCGAATAATTTGTCTATAAGATAAATGTCAAGATGGAGATATTTGCAAACTGATAAATAATCTGGCTGAAGTAATTATTCGATATTCCGTCCATCGTACTTCAGCATTTAATTATCTGTGATTTATTACTTATAGTAACTGTCATTATTAATAATTAACACTGCGTATCGTTTTTTAGCATCTACAAAAGCTATGTAAAAAAGACAAACGCTTTTCACTTACAAACAAACAAATATGACAAATATTATGTTTGACATGTATGCAAATACATTATAAAGGTGTAGAGTTTTAGTTATATTTAGTTATATTTATTAAAATAATTCAATATAAATGTTGCCTCATTAGCTCATATTTAATCTCTGCTTAAATAAATGTATAAACAATTAATCGTAATCGTTGACGTTGAATGTTAATGTTAATGTTTTATGTCAATTAATGTTCTCTCGATGAAACATCCTCCTTATGACATTATAACATAAAAACGCGATTCAGGGCAGGTGCAAGTCGTCGACCGTCAGGAATCTCGGTAATTACAAGATTTAAAGCAAGCGATATCGTATAATTCGCGGGAAAATAAGTAAGACACCAATATTTTTTGATTATATACTGCGTCCTTGGAAGATCAGGGGCAATTGTCGACCATTTCGTGGTCGACAATTTCACTGATCAGGCGCAATAAATACCCCAGTATGTAATATACATTGGAATTACAAAAACCAATTAAGTTTCGTAAAATTTTATTCAACTTTGCTTCGTAACTAAACTAAAAGCTCCGATTCTCACGAATTATTTCTTTTATAATAAAAAAAAATATAGTATAGTTTTATTTACATATTAAATATTTATTAATTACATTTTATTAATTACATTTAATTTACATTTAATTATATATTAAATATTTAATACTTTCGTAATCAAACTAAGAATTTGCCATACAAAATTTTGAAAACGATAAAAAAGAAATAATAAATAAAAGGAGAATTATTTATTTATGATATATTTATATAATGCATATTGGTGTTCAATACAATTTATATAATATATATTTATTTAATTTATTATATTGCTAATTATGTCAATATAATACCAATAATTTATAATACCGATAATTAAATTATATAAAAATATGATATAATGTAAAATGTTAATTTGAATCTGTAAAAAGCCAGTTAATTTATTGATATTTTTTCTCTTTTGAATTCAAATATCCAAATAAAAATTATTTTCTTGATATTTGAATTCAAAAGAAAGAGAAAATATCAGAGATAAATCAACTGATTTCTTATGAATTCAAGTTAGTTTTTTACGTCAGATTTTTATATAATTTAATTATTAGTATTGTGAGATTGTATTAATTATAAATAATTTATAATTAGCAATATAATAAATTAAATAAATGTACTACAGAAATTATATTAAACGTATATTTATTACACGATATATAATTTAAATAAATTTTGATATAGATTCTGAGAGAGAGAGAGAGAGAGAGAGAGAGAGAGAGAGAGAGAGAGAGAGAGAAGTAGATAATATATATAAATAGGATGCTATATTATAAAAAAATAAACGTCAATCTTTCTTTATGTAGATAATCTAAAATCTCACATAATTAATAATGTTAACTAATGTCACTCCAAATTTTCATTTCCAAAATTTAATATTTATTCCTATTCCTCCATGTGCAAAACAATGAAAAGATATACGTTATATTAATACGTATATTACGTAATTATATTGTAAAAAGAATATTTTCAAAAGAAAAATTTTTCAAATAAATATTTTCCTTTATATCAGACAAAAGTTTCTTGATATATAAATTCAAGAGAGAGAAAATATTGACAAATATTAACTGACTCTTATGGCTCCAAAATTGCTCTTTACGTCGTCCCATTAAACTTGAAAACGCCATTATTACCGGTCTAATAATCTGTAACTGGTCAGAATGGCCTAATCGCTGCTCGCTAACGCAGCCTCGACAAACAAAACATGGGAGAAGAAAAAGGGAGGCACGAGAAGATTTACGTTTCGACGCGAGAAACGTGTCTCGGACCCGTATTAGATGGTCATTAGCGTCGTTCAATGTTGAAATATAGTCCAGAATAGAACAGCAGGTATCAACCGGCAGTAAATGTCGGTGCTCGGTAATTATTGACCGTGTGGATAAAACAAGTTCGACACGTCGCCGCGAGTAACATGTTTGCTAATGAAATGTCACTGTACGACTTTGTGTTACACTTCGTGTTACACTTCGTGTGTATTCGAACATAAAAAAATCAATCGGATCACCTGTCACACGATATATAAATAAATTTTGATATAAATTCCGAGAGAGAGAGAGAGAGAGAGAGAGAGAGAGAGAGAGAGAAGTAGATAATATATATAAATAGGATGCTATATTATAAAAAAATAAACGTCAGTCTTTCTTTATGTAGATAATTTTATTTAAGATAAGATACTTCTACATGTATCTTTCTATAATACTAAAATAGTACAAAACGCGCGCGAAGCGCGCGCCATTTTTCTTTTAATATTATATATTTTTATATAAAATGTGATTTACATCACATATTATATAATCTTGTGACTAAAAATCGCACATAATTACTAATATTATCTTAACGTTAACTCCAAATTTTCATTTCCAAAATTTAATATTTATTCCTGTTTCTCCGTGTGTAAAGCCCAATGAAAAGATATATATACCTTATATATAATTTTGTTATAAACATGGAAATCTTTATGTTTGAGATAACGATACAATAGCGCGCGGCCTTGGTACTTTGTTTACAATCGATATTGTATACGGATATTGTATATATACGTCATTCAACCACCGACGTTCGTGCGGGCGGGTAGTGTTTCGTTATCGCTCCGCGTATCTTCACATTTTCTTTTCGAAACGAAGTTTCGCGACGAATTTCTGGACTAACATTTCGGAACATCGATGCACGCTATAATAAACGTTGCTCGCGCAGTTATGAGTTTGTCGGATTTATACACTTATATCAAAAGACGACTTGTTTCATTTGAATATTCCGCGCGGCGGAATTGATTCGTATTCATTCATTGATCAACGCTTATCCTTTGAAGCATAGTGATAATTAATTTTTGTAAACGATACAGGTATTACCTTAACATGACGGAAGGGCTGCGCACTTCGAGGGGTTTTCTCTAATGATCTAATTCGAGTATCTTCAATATAAATTCTCCTGGAATGATAGAGAGCTCTTCTGCTTTGAAATTTTCATCAATTTAAACGTAGTTCGCATTTTGTAATACATATACTGTTGGTCTATTGTACAATTGTTTATTGTAACATGAACTATATAAGATATATATATATATATATATATATATATATGCATGTATCTCAAATAAATTGTAACGAGTCTATTAAGAGTGTGTTCGTTTTGGATGCTCATGCGCTATAAGCATCATTTTATTTTTATCATTCATATACGTCAAAGGAAAATAAAGGAATATTTATAGCGCATTAGCGTCTCCAAACAAGCGCACTCTAAATGAAAGAGCAAATGTATGATAATAGAGATTTAGAAAGTAAAATATAACAATTATATTAATCTAATGATCTTTCGTTATCGAAAGATAGCTGTAACGCTTCGTGGAAATTTGATTTGATTTGTAATGTATGTGTTGAATTTCGTCTAGCCAAACTATTGTTGTTGTTTTTTTTTAGCCAACTGTTGTAGTTAAGAGTTTACGTTACGCGGTTGGTACGTCACGTGTTTACGAGCGCTCCGCGCGTCATCAATGCCTCATTGGTGTTCGTAGGGGTAGGTCACGGTACGCATCGTTCCGTATTTCTTCGTACTTCTTTAATGTTGAAATGACATCAAATTACGTTGTATCTTATGAATGTAATAGTAAATGCTTCTTAACACGCGTGATTAACGACTTGTAAGCATAAGCACCGAAATAACGAATCTCTAACAAAGTGTATGCATATTTAACGTAATTTATTTTATTTCTTTGAAATTCATAAATTTTTATAAACGATAATCCCTTCAATGGGTACGACCTTGACCCGTGGGGCTCAGTATTCCGAGGGATTCCTTTGAGTTCCCCAACGGAATCCCAAAGACGAAGAAGCTAACAGTACCCGTTGCACCCGTTATTAATAACATTAATACTAACATTAAGTAATATTATTATGTTATTAATAATATATTAATACAGCATAGCCGCGAGTCGTTCAATGGCTCTTATGTGGCAAATCAATCGGTTTTTTTTTTTTTTAATCGATCGTCATTTTTCCGCCGCCGATTTTCAAAATGAATGAATGAACTGCACTCAGTTCGTCGCGCCGCGCGTTTGCTTCGGGAGTGTCGTACAAGTAATCTAAAAGATTTTTATTTAAAATTAGTCCACGTGCGATTATAATAATTCGCGAGTGTTTTTCGCGAGTGTCCTGTGCTGCGAGGACACCCGACGACCCGACATCTTGAGAGGAGGAAGAGGCTTAGGAAAGGCATCGGGCGTCGATGGAGCAACCTTGAGGGTAAATATACATTTTTTCTCAATATAAAATTAATCAGTTTCACATTTGTTTGAATTATTAAATTTCGATAATTTAAAATTTATAGTTTGGGAGAGAAAAACAGTTTAAAGTTTTATACGCCTTTATATAAAAATCTTTTTTCCGAAAATTATTTTATTATTTTAATGAATATCTAATTGAAAAACAAGTATGTAGATATGCGTAAAAATTAGTTTTTAAAATATCTATCATTTAGAGCTGCTCTAATAATTTGAATGTTCTGTTTCTGTGTTACAGAATCATCGTAGCTACGTGGCAGATTCACTCCGCCGTTGCGCATCGGATCGGTGAGTGATATAATTTTTTTAACGAGGTTACAAATCTGTGAAACTTGTCTTATTATTAGATTAGATTATTTTTATATATTTATATTTATAAAAGTATTGCAGTTGGATCTTTACCTAGATTCGTTGCCCTAAAATGAATAGACTTAAACAGTTTGGAATATTTAATCCTGATTTAATCTTAAGATATTTATTAGACAAATCTTTCTCAAAAAATAGAAACAAAGATTATAAAAAAGTGCTCATATCTTATATTTATGTAATAAGAACATACGTTTCTTATGTGTTTTTTATTTACCTATCTTTTCTCTTCCTTTTTACCAGGATTAAATATCTAAATCGGTACGTGAAAGTCATATACATATACATATACTATGTACATATATTCAGAAACTTTTTAATGACATATTATAACATATTACAACACAATTATAAAATGATTTCCGCAATGACAGCCGCTTATGAAGTGAGTGCAGCGAGAGAACTAATCGGCATAACGGAAAACCGACAATAATAATTTCGATATATTCGAGTATCGACTTAATATACCTTTTTGAGAAATCGAAATACAAATATAAATTTTTATAAATGATGATTCTGTTTAATATTATTTATGAAGGGATTCTGGATTATTTGTATAAAAGTAATTTGTCCCCTGTTCCTGTTGATCTAATACGTAGCTCGCGTACTACCTTATCAATTAATATTGATGCATACATAAATAACAGTATCAGTTTGTTAATTATTGGTTGCCAACAGAAAATTAACCGAGTAAGCAACAAACTAATAAAGTTTTGCAAAGCAAAACGAACATAGTTCAATATAAGAAAAATTAGAATGTAAGAAAATATTGGAATCTCTCTCTCTCTCTCTCTCTCTCTCTCTCTCTCTCTCTCTCTCTCTATCTATCTATCTATCTATCTATCTCTTTCTTTCTATCTTTCTCTGACAATTAAATTTTTTTAACTTCAATTCGGCTATACCTGTTTTTCAGTTAATTAAAGACGCTAATCCATCAATGTCATGTCAATCAATTAATCAAAATCGGTGATTAGGCATAAATTCATTTAAAAAAAGGAAGAAAGAGGGACGTATAAAATTGATTTGCGGCACCGATTAATTACAGAGTATGGAATTAAAGTGATCGAGTTTTTAACATTCCTAAGTCAAAGCATGCGTATTTCTGATTCAAGATGTAGTCGTATCTTATTATAATTTTATTCACCTTGTTATTACATCTTGTTATTACGCCTTGTTATTACATCTTCCGAGATTATTCCGAATAATATATTATCGATCACTACTTTCTAAAAGAAATCAATTCTTTCTCATTATAGTCGCAATTATTATAATCGTAAGATTGAGTGCTGTGTTTCTTAATAACATAAATAAATTTTATTTAAAATCACCTCGGATTATTATTATAATAATATATGAGAATAAAAATATTTAATCATTTTTTATATACTAATTAACTTATTATTTTATTGAACAAATTTTATGACTATCAATCATTGAATATATATATATATATAAAACTTTTTTTTCTTCTAAGATAAATTGTCTTCGATTTAATCTTTTAAGTACTCAAATTAACCAATCGTCTTGTTAACTTCTGTGTTTAAATCTATTTCTGAAAATTACATTGTAGAAATATAATATATTTCTTATACTCCCATCTCTACGTGTCGGCGGAGAAAAAAGTCACGTACTGTAGTCACGTATTCTTCAGAAACTCTAATGCGTGTACCTTTTCGCACTTCTCCTTCGCTTCTTACGTTCCATAGATTACGAAATGCCACGAGATCTCCCCGAAATGTCCGTGACACCTCCGGCGTGTTCCGGATCCGTTGCTGAGATAGCTGAGAGGCGATCCGCGTTGTGAGAGCAACGAGTTCCCCGAGTCGAAAGAACGAGGGAACGAGGGTAAAAAGAAGAAGAAGACGGCGGGAAGACTGATTTATGTGTCATTCCGTGGATCGGCATACCCGCCCGCTCGAGTGTGAAACAAATAAATTTCAGGCAAAGTGAGGCGCGCCGTGAAAATGTGCGCGCGGTTAAAGAGCAATCTGACTCTCGGCGATTAATCAATCGGCGAGATGAGAAACGGGGGAACCAAATTGTGGCGGGAAGAATTACGCGGGATACGACCTGCATCATTACTCTTCTCCTCGATTACACGAGTAATCTCTAAAATTGAGATGAGAAATTTATTCCATCCAGGCTCTTCGATTCATAAATAATGCGATAATAATAAAAATGTGGCAAATACAAATTAAGCGAAGGTATGTCAATAAGACAAGAGGTATACTTTGTAAAACAAATAATATTGAAATGAAATATTGACAAATATAAATTGTTTATAAGTTGACAAATAAAAATACGTTGACTACGTATAAAAGTACTTTGGCTATAATGGCGTATCTTCGAAACGAGGTGATTTCTTACGAAAGAGTAGGCAAAATATAAAAAATTAAATTTTGTCTTGGAAAAATAATCATTGAAAATTGAGAATTTTATAATATATTTTTATTAAGCTTAATATATTTAACGATTTTTCGAAACAAACGGAGCATGTATTCGAAAACTGATACACATATAACTGAAGGACGACCACTTCTGGAGATAACAAATAATTAATCAATTTCATGTTATAGCGCGCCAAACAATTTATTTCTCGATTTCTGATAAAATGTAAAAATAAATCATATTTACGAAATCTTCGATATTTAAAGCTATGTAAGGAATCACTCCGTTTTCTTGTCGATTTTGAACGACTTTTTTATTTTTGAGTAATCATCGATATCGACCACAAGTGAACTGTAAGAGCTAAATATAAAAAAATAATTAAAGTTATGTAATCACATTAATTAATCATAAAGAGACACAATTATATATACAGTGATGAGAATATTTTCTGTTGATTATTTAATTGTTAAATAAATATTAATTTTTAAATCTCTTAGACTAGGCAGTTGACACGTATAGTTTTTATTTTCGTATTTATTAATAATAATAGTAATAAAGAAATATTTTTTCTTTTTGTAAATATTATTTTTTTTTCTAATATTCAAAGTCTCACATTTGTCATAAATAATCATACTATTGCCTGACTACCTTGCCGTTTACTTTTATAAGCTACATATAAACAAAGATAGATCTTCAATCTGGATTTTATCGCCTAACAGTATGTTGTAAAGTTAAACCATTCTTAATATTTTCTTTTTCTCGATCGGAGTTACAATCTATAAATAGGAGTGCTCTATTTCTTATCAAGATTAAATGGTTTTCTTCTCTCAACTGCTTATCTATAACATTAATCGCGATATCTTTCCTTGATAGCCTCTTTTTCTGAATAAAAGAAATTCATTGAAGAAAAAGATTTAAGAAATTCAAGGAATATAATATTCCAGGATATTAAAATGGAATATCACGGAAGTTTGTATCGACAAAAATAAATAAAATAATATATGGATAGAAAGTTACGTTCTAATATTAAAATAGTAAAATATTAAATAATACAAAGTACTAAGTACTAAAAATACTAAGTACTTCGATCGAATATGTTAGAGATACATGTTATATGAGCGTGATAGGATGTTCTGATTAATTAAAATTCAAGGATAATAAATGTATGTGTATATGGTACATTTTCCCATTATATTATTTATATAGATTACTTTTAAAAAACCACGATCTTTTTAACAAAATTAACATTTTTATTTCATGTGAACACACTTCACTATTTAATTCTTCCCAAATTAATATCAATTAGCAATAAAAAGTACTCTGAAGGCAACAATTAAACGGCAGCGAAATTGAATACGGAACAGCGATAATTGGCTACTTTTGCGCTGTATTTTATCGGAAATACATATCTGAAATACAATTATTAAATTAATTGCAACGAGACCTCGGTCAGCAATGAACATACTTGGTGGTAGCAGTTCCGACATTCTAGCAGTGCATACAAGATAATTTAACGCTATACTTTCATCGAGCGTTAACGGTTCATGGATCGTCCGGTATTCCTCTAATCGGGATTCTCTCCCGAGTGTACAAAACAAAAGTATCGAGGAAAGATACGCAAGAGGAAGAGATCAAACGGCAAAAACCCTAATCTTCTCGCGCGAATGTATTGCGTTATTACTTGATCGCGCTATTTCTTTTTTCTTTTTTTTTCTCTCTTTCAGGGATAATAGATGGAATGAAGCGACCACATGTTTGCTCGCATAGTAAATGTAAACATTATGATCGTCGCTTTGGTTTCCGCTTCATCATATGCGTATTAACCGATTTTATATTTTGTATACACGGTACATTATTGCATATGAACCGTGCAACGTATGATGAAGTATAGAAAGTCAGGTAAATGCTTTTATTTGATAAAAAAAAAAAACCTCGATTTTTGCATATCGCTACATATTTCTCCGCATCACCAGGCTTTAGTCTAATTTGTTAGTTAAAAAAAAATTGCTCAACATTACGTACAGAGTATTTTAAACTAAGACTCTTATATGTATTATGTAACTCTTAATCTACTCTACCAATTTATATGTATTTTTATTTTAAGATATATAATAACAGATATTTATCTTTTATTACAACTGCAATATTAAGAATATAAAATATTTTTATAATTTTTCTTCTAAAATTTCAAACTATTCTTTAAATAAAAAGAATTTATTGAAAAGTAATATACTATATTAGTTTAAAGAATATAAAAAGAAAATAAAATATATTTTACAAAATTCATTTTAATTAAACAGTTCTTAATTTTTCAAAATTTCAATTTGGATAATTAATAAGTTATTTAAATGAGATGTAGGAAGATATAAAAAAAAATATTTTGAAATTATTTATATTAAAGAATTAATTTCATTTTGCTGGTAAATTTATCATTTTATATATATATATACACATACATAAGTTGTTTTTAATCCACAATCTTTGTAACAAAATTAATATTTTTATTTTATTACACACACATTTCACCATTTAATTCTTTCTAAACAAATTAATATCAATTCGCAATATTTCTAATAAAAGTACACTGAAGGCAACAATTAAACAGCAGAAGAATTGAACATGGAACATGATTGGCTATTATATATACAATGATAAATTTACCAGTAAATTACAAATTAACTCTTTAATACAAATAATTACAAAACATTATTTTTTATATCTCATTTAAATATCTTATTAGTTATTTAAATTAAAATTTTGCAAAAGTAAGATTTGTTTAATTAATATAAATTTTGTAAAATATATTTTATTTTCTTTATATTCCTTAAACTAATAGTAATACTATAGTATTACTTTTCAATAAATTCTTCTTATCTAAAGAATAGTTTGAAGTGTTAGAAGAAAAATTATAAAAATATTTTATATTCTTAATATTGTGCAGTTGCAGTTGTCAAAGATAAACATCTGTTATCATGTATCTTAAAATAAAAACGAGTTTAAATCTTGATTAAAGAATCTATTGGTGAAAGGTAGTGACAGTGACTCTCAGATAGTCTGTATATGAAACGCTAGACATATAATAAATGAACATAATAGCGAAAAATTTATCATATTAGTATAGACAAATAACCATGTCTGTTAAAAAATTATATATATATATATATATATATATATATTTGTATATGTACATATAGATGTATTATCATACATTCAATACTTATAATTAATCTTATACTTCAGTTAAATTACTTTTATAATTATGCATAATACTAATATGTGCGACAAGTACGACTTTTCTCCTCTCACATTCTATAACTGCCACATTTTATTGCTTATACTCTATCTATTTAATTACATACATACGCATACATACATAGACACACATGATAGATTTTACAACACTGTAAATTATTATGAGACGTTATCGCCAAGTTTATTATCTTCACAACCATATTCGCGCGCCTTTTGATAAGACAAGAAAATTGCAGTACAAAATAACTATGTAATATCAAGCGTGCTTGAAAGAAGGTATCATATCAGTATTTTAATTTTAATTTAACATTTTCAAAATAATTTTTACAATTGTAACAATATTTTTCAAATTTACCATGTTTCTTTGACAACATGTTTCTCTTATTATCCATAAAAAAGGAAAATTTTTATAAATAAAAATCCGATGTTTCAAGTATATATTTTTTAAGGAAATGCCATAGTTTATCAACAGAATTATTTTCTGCGTAATGAAAAAACTTACGACATTAAAATTCAATAAATGAAAATAAGAAATAAAGAGATAAATGTAGAGACTTAGAACAGGAAATTATTTTTCATACATTGAAAGTTATACTTCAATACATAATTCAAGACATACTAAACTATTGTTTCGTGGAAAATAATTAACTAAAACTGTTGTTTTTTGATGGACAATAATTTTCCGTTCCGGAATCGTCTTTGTATTTAATTTCTCATTTCTGTTTATTGTGCCTAAGCTCTTATCCTCCATATTTGTACGGAGTTTTCGAAGTGGGTCCTCAAGATTTTCTGCTGTATACCTCTTATTGCCAGGCCGCAAGCGATATTCGCGTATGTCGCTTAGAAACGGAGCATATAAATCCGCACTGTGAAGAGAGCATTTAACATACTCAACGCGCGAGCGATAATCACTCATCCTGTGCTTTCGCGTTTGCTTGCGTTGTGCCCACGTAAGATCATCTTACCGACTTCCGAACAGCTCTTGCGCGTAATGGCGACTTTCACCAGCATTTAGGAAAACACGATAACGGTTTTTCCCCCAAGGCGATCGGAGCAAAATTTTCCAGATAATTTATTACTAGGAAATTCTATGAGAGCAGAGTAGAGCGGAATGGAGCTTTCATTTTTGGATAAAAATGTATTATCTTGAGTAAAAATGCGTAGTAATTAATTCTTGGCTTATACATCGAGATAAAAAAATGGACCGAATACTGTGTAGCATTACGTATCAAGTATTTTCAAATAAAAAGATCGGAAAAAAATAATTCTGAAACGCTATATATCTTGCTAATGGGAAAATTTCGGGAAAATCGTTTCGATGGGTGTATTTATGCCAGCTATCGTTGTCTTCGATGAATGGCTCGACGCCGTGTCAAAACTAGTTTTGAAATCTCCGAACATAAAATTCCGTACATAAAGTTCCGTACATAAAATAATGTAATTTTAATAATGTAATTTGTATGAGTATTAGGTCACGCGCTAGATCGAAATAAAAGAACGTACGTTTGATGTGTTTATTTGTGAAAGTAATTTAAACTGCGCTGCGCGCTTTATTATTTTACATATATTTTAATACATTTTGAGATTAATTAAAGTCATCTGAAAATCATCAACTAGAAATAAAATATATTTAAAGAAATATAAAAAATAAAAAACGCATCATATAGTTTCCATATTATATTAAATATAATTAATTTTATTTCAAAATTAAATTATTACTAAATTATTACATCAATTATATAATATTTTAATATAATGTAAAGGTATTTGAGATAAATTTTCTATTTCTTATATTTCTTTAAATATAATTTATTTTCAGCTGATGATTTTCAGGTTAATTTATCTTTAAATGTATTAAAATATATATATATATATATATATATATATATATATATATAAAATAAGGTGCACAGTGCAATTCAGATTACTAAATAAGTATATATTAAATGTACGTTTCTTTATTTATATCTAGCGTGTGACCTAATATGTAATTATTTAAATTATATTATTTTACAGAACTTTATGTACGAAATTTTATGTTCGAAGATTTCAAAACTAGTTTTATATCTATATTCAATATATCAGAAGTGACATGACATTTTTTATTTCTTATATTTCTTGAAACGTCTTGAAACATCTATACAGTGCGTAAATAAAGATGACACGCGTACTGCAAAACGATAATAAATCAATGGTATCATAAATGTCTGAGCCTGTCTTGAGGAGCTTAATTGAAAAATTACAGTCATAAAAGGAAGCGAGATGGAGGTAGGAGGGAAATGTTATAACGTTTGATTTTCGAAAGTAACGGGATCAGCCCGATCGACTTTGTAGCTCGTAGGGGATATTAATCGAATACATGCTTGCGCAACGATGCGGCGGGGGCCAATGAGGCACGTATATTCGAAGGAAATTCGCGGTGGTGCGCGAGATCCCGATTCACGTCCTCCGATATTAAACGCAGCTCTCGGAATGGCGTAATCGCGCGCGAACGGCATCAGATTATGCGGCCGGAGAGGAACGATCTCTCGGACGTTTTATTTTCTTTCCTTCCTTCTTTCCTCCCATTTAACCTTTCGCGAAGCCGCGGCAGCGGCAGCGGCAGCGGCAGCGGCAGCGGCAACGGCAACGGCAACGGCAACGGCAGCGGCAGCGGCGGCGGCGGCGGCGGCGGTTTCGAGTCTTTCCGGCCGATCGTTTCGCGTATATATCTCGTCGTTCTATCTGCACTTCAGCGCTTATTAAAGCGCCGTAGCTTGTTATTTGCGTGCGTTAAGCGCGTGTGCACGTATAACGATGCAAATTGTTTTCGTGCTCGAAGGCAGAGAGAGCTCTCAGTAGCACAAATACACCCATTGAGACAGTTTTTCTTGCAATTTTCCCGCCGTAGCGATTTAAAGTGTTACAAGAGGTAGCCCCTCTTTACTGCTTTTATTTGAAAATATTTCCATTGACGATTGACAAAGATTGATTGATTTCAAATAATTATTTTACGCATCATTACGCATCAACTTGTTACGTTACGTTCTTTCTGAAAATTTTAGTATTTTCTTTCTAATAAATTCAAGAAAAATAAAAAAGTGTAAACATAATTATTTATTGATATTTTTACATTAAGTCAATTCGATATAATCTTTTAAATTTTATTTTTTCAATATAATCTTTATTTTTGCATGATATGCAGAGTTCAGTAAGTTAATATTATTTTTTAACTAAGTCTAATTAAGTTAAAGTTAATAGCTTATAAAATTAATTTAGTTATGTTAGAAGTTATATGAATAAAAAACTAACTAAAGTAAAAATTGCGTTAAAATTAAATTAATTCAAGTTGAATTAAAAGTTAATTTTAAAAAGCATTATTTATATTAAATTAGAATTTTGTAATTTTTTAAAATTAAAATATTCTAAATAACAAAATTACAATATGGATTATCAAATAAACTTAATATTTTATTTGTAAATTAAATTTATATGAAATAATAAAGAGATATTATTTTCTTATATATAGAAATGTGTTTTTTTTCTTCTTTTACAATATTTTTTTTATATAAATGAACTTTTAACTTAAAAAAAGATAGTAAGTTTAAGCTTATGTGTTTTAAAAATAACTAGTTAAAATTATAAATTAATTCATGTAAAATTAATTAAGTTAAGTTAAAAACTAACTTTTAACTTTTTAACTAGTTACTTCTATCCAACCCTGATAATTTATAATTTATCTTAGAAAAATCATATTTCTTAACTCGATATTTTCTAATTGCTATTTAATTGAATTTTATCTCTTTATCTCTTATAACTAGTTATTCCTGGTTGCGGTTGCGTACTTGCGGTTTTACAAGACCTAATTTCTTTACCTCTCTGGAATTTCTTTCGCCACCCGCGATATACGGCACGTGAATATCTGGATGAAACAGGCCGTCCTTGTTACGGTATGAGGTGCATCGCTTAAATACAGCGGCACGACTAAGTTACGCGCGTGTCGCGCAATTAAACGCACGATTTACGCGCGGTTCACCGCGCGGTTCCTGGAACCTCTTTTTCACATGAGCACGCAGATCCAGAATAATCGGACATAATTAACGGCGCCTCGCTTAGCGAAACTTTCGTTACGCACGGCGAACATTTATCGCGCACCGTAACGATTGGAGACGTTAAATCAGCCATTTTATTTGACGGGGCGACCATCACCGCACTTTTGACGAGATAAAAATTAAATTACGCATACGTCCTCGACGATCAAAAACCACGATTCCCCATTGGAATCTCTCCTTTAAAAATAATCCCGAGATCAGATTTTTCGACCTTACGAGGTCGTTACAAAGTAAATATCCTTATTTACAGCAACATATTATGTAGAGTATCCTTTGATGTAAGCAACGTAAGAAGGAATGAGTCACTTACTAGAGCGGCATAGATATAAATTTCAAAATACACACGGAGTGAGTTTATTTTATTTTATATTTGATAAACTCAATTTACGGAGATCTTATCTTTTCAAGATTTACGAGAATTACCTTTAAGATTAGATCCGTTACTTTACAAAGTTAACTTTATGCGAATCAATTGATATATCACAGTCTGCTTAAAAAGCAGCGAACACGCGAGTACCCGTTGAAATTACTAAGCAGAGGCATTTGGAGATACCCGCATCTTAGTGCCTTTCTCATGCACCATGAGGATAATCACCTGCTCGTCTAAGATGTACTTGAAAACGTGCTTATACGTTAAAGTACGCAGCCATCTATTTCTCACGTGCAAAGGTCTTCGTTTTATCTGGCCGGTTTCCATCTTGCCGGACCATCTCTTAGCGGACACAACGATAATACACCGTACCTGTAAAAATTTGACACCAGTTGTAAGTATTAAATTTTACTAAATTATTACGACGTCTTAATTTTATCCGTAAACAGACGACCCTCTGTGCATAACATATAATTACGCCGACAAAATAGCTAGGAATTTTTATGGGGTCGTAATGGAAAAAGATATTAACATACTAACACGAAATGCTTTAATTAAGTTTAATAAGTAAGTGATATAAGTAAGTGTGTGACGTGCTAAATACAAAACAAAGAAAACGTGACGGTAAGAATTGTAATTAATTTTTTTGTTATTTTGAAATATATTGATATCGTTTCAAATATTATATTTTATTTCAAAACATATTGTATATTTTACATTTTTCATAAAATTGATACTGTTAATTGCTTCATACGCGTGCTTCAACAAATAATTTGAAATAACTTTGAAATTTTAATAAAATAAGAAAAAATTTTGCAATATAAACGCAATTGCTTTTTATTACAAATTGTGCTTCCACTAAGTTTACATTACTATAATAATTTATAGACTTAAAAAGATTGACTAAGCTTAAAAGTAAGCATTGTTATATATACATTATAAATTTCTATATGTTTGTAGAAATCTTAGATATCTTAAATATTATATAATTTGTCATAGTATATATATTTCTTCTTGTAAGATTTTACTAATAGAATTATAAAAAAAAATCCACATATAAATGTCAATTTTCATGCTATATTGTTATACTTCAATTTTACACGAAATACAAAATGAGATATTTCTTATATAATTTATGCTTAATGTTTCTTCGTGAAGTAATTTCAATTTATTCTTTTTCTACAACTTCTTATTTCGCAATTTTTTTTTTAATCTAAATATATTTTTATTTATCATGTTTAATTCTTGTATATTATGCACACTGTGCGATTTTGAAGAACGTTGTTAGCGCTCACGTCTTCAAAGTGGGACTTCTCATGATTGGGTAACGTTCGAATCGATGATTGAAACAATTTATCCAAGATTAAGGTGCGAAGAATTCCAAAGTATCACATCATTGGCTAAAAAAAAAAAAAAAAAACACGTTAAAATGGAACACGTTGAATCGGTTACAACAGGATGCCGGTGTTTACCTTTCCCACGTGAAGTGCGCCGCGCAATGTATTATATCTTCGTTAGAAATTCTCATCTCGTGCGGTAGCAATGT